>NC_083357.1:104643802-104946756 GCF_030254825.1 Meriones unguiculatus | reverse complement strand
GACAAACTGGCATTCCTTAATAGGAAATAATAGCCAAGGTTTTGTTTAATGCTTTTTAGTCATGTTAAAAAGATAAGAAATTAAATTTGGTATCATAATTGGTAGGAATTATAAATTAAAGGCAAAGTGAATAAAGATGTTAAAATCACGAAAGAATAGGAAATTAAAGTTATAATGACCTACTGTAATTACTATTTGTCTTCATGCTTTCTTCCCTGCTCTACCTTGAAAGGAAACTTTGCATCCAAAGAACAGATACAGAAGAAGATAATGATGTATACATTTTAAGGACATATATAAAGTCTCCACAAAATAATGATAGAAATAATAGAGCTGAAGAATACATGTCAATCAGAGATAAGGAGCCATTTGCAAGAAAAGGTTACAGCGTTTAAACCCTAAAATCTGGAAATACCATGCCAGTACTGTTCTTCTTCTTTGGCATTTATACTGTCATTTAAAAATCTTCATAGCTTGCAATAGAATGGGTTAGATTTCTTACTGCTTAGAAGATTGGAAGACATAATAAAAAGGCTAGAAAGGGAGAGGAAAAAAAATAAAAGAGTGACAAGCATCAGGGAGACAAGACCTCTCTGGCTACCAGAAGAAAAGTCTAGGGGCATAGTTGTAGGAATGAAATATAAATGAGTAAGTGCACGGGTACACACACACACACACACACACACACACACTCTGCAAGAGGCAAAGAGGCAGGAGAGAGATGAAGAGACAGAAAGTCAGAAAAAAAGAATGATAGATAGGAGAGAGAGGACAGGAAAGAGAGAAGAGACATTTCAATGTGTCAATACCCTATGCTACTAAAATATTCTTAATCCTAGACAGCTTCACTATAATGGCACATTGCTGAAAGCTGTATTATCAGGATATCTTTGTCCTTACATAATACTTTTTCTTTAATATTGAACTGTGAGAATTTAATTCATTCTGCATCCCCATTTCCATTCTTCAAATCTGGTTGCCTCACTTTTTTTTTCTTTTTTTGTATTCTTCTCTCCTACTACCATTGTTCTTCTACCTGTTTTAGTCTCTTCTTAATTTGCCCATCCTATGCACAGACCCCTGAATGATGGGATAAATGTAAAAGCTCTTTGTAACTTTCCATATCTTGAATGTTTAGATAAATTTGCAAAGATCTACATGTTTAAAGGAAAGATAAACCAATACAATTATATTATTTCAATATTTTATTCATGTAAATGTTAAATAATAAGCCATTTATTTCATTTACAAATTAGAGAGTAATCACATTCTTTTTCATGTGAAATGAAAATGTATATGTGATCTAAATGTAAGTGGAACTATGCAGCTATGCATGCCTTCCTTGATTGCATTCTCCATGACTCACATTTTAATTCGGAACATTTCAACTTTGGTTCTATTGAAAAACCTATGGACTATCTTCTCCCCCCCCCTTCTTTTTTATTGTGAATTCAATTGCCCCACCTGCTCCAAGAGTTTCTCTGTGAGGTTCTGACAACAAAATGTCTTTCCCTTTTCTAAAGTTTAATGTCACTTAGAGCCTCACATGCCATATTCTTTAGAGAAAATGATTGCCCAGTTGATAAGAAAGAAAACCAGTCTGTCTTCATGTCTCAGTCGTGAGACCTCAGTCAAAAGTCAAGCTGTTTAAACTCTCTGATGTTCAATTGCTTTATTCTAACCATCATTAACTTCCTCTTTTGGATGTGGCAATAATTAAAAGGGCAAATAAAATGACAGGCTAAAGCAGTGTCTGCCACCCAGGAAATATTCAGGACTAACAATAAGTGTCTAAAGTCATAGTAATAACTATTAGATTTTTTTTTTTATTAAGCCCAGTCATACTGCAGACTCTAATCATGTGTCACACCTAAGCATAGACTTATGATGCTGGGACATTGAGTAGATAAACATGACAGATGTGGTCAACACCAAGTGTTTCATTAAACATACGGGCATCTACTGCATTCCAAGGCATTGTTCTAGGAGGAAGAAATACCATAACTCCTTTAAGTTAGATGCAAAGAGTCAAAAAAGTCAGCAATTTTTTTAGTTTAGATTGAGAGTCATCATGTCTTTTTCAACTACATACCTCATCAACAAAGAGTACAGCTTGCACTCTGAAAAGTAACAAACTAGATGACTATTTTCACTAGGATTGTAAATAGCTTTTTATATATCTGGTCTGTTTTGTTTGTTTGGAAAATAGTCCCCAAAGGTCCATGTCTGTTGAGCAGTTAAATTTCTTGAATTCTGATGACTGCTGCACTATAACCCTCAGTGCATTCTGCATAATTCTTAATATAATAATGCAGCATATAAGACTTCTCTGGAACAATCTGGCAGCTTCTTACTGAGGGTCGCTTTGACCATTATAAAAAAAGAGCGTCCATCTTTTTTGCCTCCTTCATAATCATCCTTTCAAAACATTTAGGTTTGAATACATGTTTCACAAAAGGCTTCACGTTTCTAAGGAAACCAAATTCTTTCTTTTTTCCTTCCTTCCTTCCTTCCTTCCTTCCTTCCTTCCTTCCTTCCTTCCTTCCTTCCTTCCTTCCCTCCCTCCCTCCTTTCTTCCTTCCTCTCTCTACTTCTTTCTTTCTTTCTTTCTTTCTTTCTTTCTTTCTTTCTTTCTTTCTTTCTTTCTTTCTTTCTTTCTTTCTTTCTTTCTTTCCTTAATGAGACTTTTTTCCCCACAAATTAAAAACCCAGCAGGCTGCTTGCCTGGCCTCAGTGAAAGACTATACACTCAGGTCTGATGCAACTTTGTGTGATGGGGTGAGTTGGTGGTGGTGGTGCTCTCCTTTTCAGAAGAGTAGGGAGTGGGGAATGGGGAGGAAGGAGGGAGCATGGGTCCAGGAGAAGAGGACAGAAGGGACTATGATCAAGATGTAAAGTAAAATTCTTAAAAATCACGAAAAAGTTATTGCTTCATTCATTCTATCACCTCATTCCTGAAAGTCTACACAGTTTTCTTAATTCAAATTTGTAATGAATGGCTAGAATAACTAATCTTTGCTCTCAAATGAATGATATTTTTTCATGGTACCCTATAGACATGTATTAACTTCCTAGGTTCAGAAGCCTTATCATTTTATATTGAATGGCAGAAGATGCATGGACACAGGCACAAACCAGAATATATGTATAGCACCTAACCATTAGAGTTTGACAAATTTCCTTTGGAGAAACTACTCAATACTCCATTTAATATAATTTCTCAGATATAAAGAAAAATGTGTGGATTTGGGTGTGTGCAGAAGTGGAAAACAGGAGAGGGGAAACAGTAATCAGAATATATTGTATGAAAATATTCTACTATTAATAAAAAGATTATTTCTCTGTAGAAGTAAGATATGGGGTCTGTCTTTGTGAGTGCCTTTCTGCAAATGTGTTAGGAAGCATAGTGTGGCAAAACCAAACTAAAACAAAGCCTGTGCCTCTGTTATGGCTATGGCTGGTTACTGGTAGAGTGTGCATGGTAACTGTGGTAGAAACTTACCCGAAAAGGCCAGTCAGCATTCATTTTTCCCATCAGAGTTAATAATATAATACTGCATAAAGTTTAGTAATAATTAATCTCTGTCTTGTCTCTCTTTCTCCCTGTGTATATATTATTACCATATAAGATATATTTATTAAGAAAGTGATTATTAATATTTATTTTTGTTTTAGTTTGGAGATAGAAAGATGCTAACAAAATTTAGAAATCAACTTTCAACCTTATAAGATAAACAGTAACATAAAAAAAACTAATGATAATAATTCAGGATTTAGTACAAAGTAAAATGGTATTAGCATATTTCTACTTCTTATAACACTGGGAAACAGATTTTTAAAGAAACATCATTGTGAAGTGATCCCTTTGTTGTCTGTGGTTTTCTTTTAGGTATATTGAAAGGAGAATTTGATTGTGTTCTGGCTTCTTTTCTCATTTTTATTTTAATTTTTTTAATTTTAATTTTTTATTAATTACAGTTTATTCACTTTGCATCCCCCATAAACTCCTTCCTCCTTCCCTCCCAGTCTTACCCCTTTCTCCTTCTTCACACATGCCTCTCCCCAACTCCACTGAGAGGGGAGGTCTTCCTCTCCTTCCTTCTTATCCTCGTCTATCAGGTATCATCAGGAGTGGCTTCAATGTCCTCCTCTGTGACCTGGTAAGGCTGCTCCCCTCTCAGGGAGAGGTGATCAAAGAGCAGGCAAATCAGTTCATGTCAGAGGCAGTCCGTTTTCCCATTACAATGGAACCCACTTGGACACTGAACTGTCATGGGCTATGTCTGTGCAGGGGTTCTAGGTTATCTCCCTCAGTGGACCTTGGTTGGAGTATTAGTCTCAGAAAAGACCCCTTTGCCCAGATTTTTTAGTTTTATTGTTCTCCTTGTGGAACTCAAGTCCTCTCCAAGACTTACTATTTCCCACTTCTTTCATAAGATTCCCTGCACTCTGCCCAAAGTTTGGCCATAAGTCTCAGCATCTGCTTTGATACCCTGCAGGGTAGAGCCCTTCAGAGGCCCTCTGTGGTAGGCTCTTGTCCTGTTTACTGTTTCTTGTCCTGTTTACTGTTTTCTCATTCTTCTGATGTCCATCCTCTTTGCCTTCCTGAATGGGGATTGAGCATATTAGCCAGAGTCCTCCTTCTTGATTAGTTTCTTTAAGTGTACAGGTTTTAGTAAGTTTATACTATATTATATGTCTAATATCTACTTAGGAGTAGTATATACCGTGGGTGTCTTTCTGCTTCTGGGATACCTCACTCAGGATGAGCTTTTCCAGTTCCCACCATTTACCTGCAAATTTCATGATTTCCTTGTTTTTTATTCATCTGACACCATACACTCTGCTTCTATTAGCTAGCTATATATCAAGTTGTGTTAATCTTCATTATTTCAATAACAATAGACACATAATGCTGTAAAATTTAAAGACCCAAAGTAACAAAGACATTGGAACGCATGGAGATTAGAATTTGGCTAAAAACAAAAGCTTATTAAATGTTTATCAAGTTAATAAACTAGTTGAGCTGTTGTTCAAAAAGTTATGGATTGCAACAAGCATGCATTCTCTATTATTAAGTAAAGGTAAAAGGGATAAAAGAATATGTGTTTGTTCAGAAATTCTTTTTATTTCTTGTACCAGACTTTTCCACTCTATTTTCCTTATGCATTTATGCATTTATTTATTTATATTTATTCACTTTGTATCCCAGGTGTAGCCCCCTTCCTTCTCTCTTATTAGTCCCACCCACCCTTCCTTTTCTCCCCATATACCCTTTTCCTAGTCCCCTGATAAGGGAGGACCTCCTCCTCTTATATTTAAGCCTAGCCTATCAGATCTCATCACAGATGGCTGCATCATCTCCCTCTGTTACCAGGGAAGGCTGTAATTTCAAGGGTAGGTGATCAAAGAGCCAGCCACTGAGTTCATGTAAGAGACAGTCTCTGTCCCCTTACTGGGAATCCCACTTAGAAACTGAGTTGCCCCGGGCTACATATGTGAAGGCGATCTAGGTTATCTCCATACATGGTCCTTAACTGGAGAATTGGTCTCTGCAGGAACCCGTGGGCCCAGGTATTTTGGTTCTGTTGTTCTCCTTGTGAAACTCTTGTCCCCTCAAGGTCTTTCTATCTCCATCTTCTTCCATAGGGTTTCTGACATTCTGCCCAAAGTTTGGCTATGCGTATCAGTATCTCCTTCTATACACTGGTCAATAGAGTCTTTCAGAAGTTCCTTGTGGAAGGCTCTTGTCCTGTTCCTGGTCTTCTCCTATTTCAGTTGTCTGTTCAGAAATTATTTTAAAAAATTAAATTTAATTATATTAATATGACTTATTCACTTTATATCCCACGTATAGCCTCCTCCCTCATTCCCTCCCAAAACCACCATCCCTCCCTTTTCTCTTCATTTCCCTTCCCCAGGCCACTGATAGGGGAGGACCTCCTCCCCTTCCAGCTGACAGTAGTCTATTAGATCTCTTCAGAACTGGCTGCCATGTCTCCCTTTGTGACCTGTTAAGGCCGCTTCCCCCCTCAGGGGGAGGTGATCAAAGAGCCACCCAATGAGTTCCCATTACTAGGGAACCTACTTGGACACTGAGCTGCCATGGACTACATCTGTACAGGGTTTCTAGATTATCTCCATGCATGGTCCTTGGTTGAATTATCAGTCTCAGAAAAGACCCCTGGGCTCAGTTTTTTTTTTTTGTTGTTGTTTGTTTTTTGTTTTTTGTTTGTTTGTTTGTTTGTTTTGGCTCTGTTGCTCTACTTGTGGAGCTCCTGCCCCCTCCAAGTCTTTCTATCTCCCCCTTCTTTCTTAAGATTCCTTGCACTTTGCCCAAAGTTTGGCTATGAGTCTCAGCATCTGCTTTAATACCCTTCTGGGCAGAGACTTTTAAAGGCCCTCTGTGGTAGGCTGCTGTCCTGTCCCCTGTTTTCTCCCTCTCCAGATGTCCATCCTGTTTGTCTATCTGAGTATGGATTGATTATCTTACCCAGGGTCTTCCTTGCTTAGCTTCTGGAAGTGTACAGAATTTAGCATGTTTATCCTATATTATATGTCTAATATCCACTTATACGTGAGTATATACACCATGTATGTCTGTCTGCTTCTGGGGTACCTCACTCAGAATTATCTTTTCTAGTTCCCACCGTTTACCTGCAAATTTCATGATTTCCTAGTTTTTAATTGCTGAGTAGTATTCCATTGTGTAAATGTACCACAATTTTTCCATTTTTCCACTGTATCTATTTTTCAGTTGAGGGATATTTTTTTCCCAGAGTCTGGCTATAATGAATAAAGCTGCTATGAACATGTTTGAACAAATGTTCTTATTGTATATGAAGATCCAGTCATATCACTCCTAGGCATATATCCAAACATGCTCAAATTTCTTTCCTTTTAAGTTGAGGTTAGCTGTAGCCTTACTGTAAACTGTCTTTAGTATGTTTTGATATATTTCTTGTATCTGCAATCTCTCCAGAACATTTACTAAAAAGTGATCTTGGATTTTGTCAAAGACATTTTCTGCATGAGATTAGCATGTGCTTTTTTTCATTTCAGTTTGTTTATATGGTGTTTCATATTTACCGACTTTTGTATATTAAGCCATGTTTGCATCTCTAAAATGAAGCTTACTTGATTATGTTGGTTGATATTCTTGATGTTTTTCTTTTTTTCTTTTTTTGTGAAATAATTTCAGGAATGCTGCTATTAACTCTTGATTGAAAGTCTGGTAAAATTATGTCCTGAAATCATCTCTTTCTAGGTATTTATTTTGTTGGTGAATTTTATTCACTTTTATTTTGCCAGGGATTTTTTTTGTCTGTTTAATTTGCCTGTTGGACCTTGATTTAACTTTGTATGTAACATGTATCAATCTGACTCTTGGATTTTTCAATATGGAAGAGAAAAAGTATAAGTGTGTACTTATGATTCTCTGAATTTTCTTGGTGTCTTTTGTTTAGTCCCACTGTCCATTCTTAACGTGTTTGTTTGGATGGTCTGTGTTTATCTTTTAGTTAATTTAGATGATGGTTTGCCAATCTTTTTGCATTCCTCTAAAAACCAATTATTTGTTTTATTGATTCTTATATTTATTTGTTTTTTTGCTTGGTGTTATTGATTTCAGTACTAGATTTGGTTATTTCTTGCTGTCTACTCCTTTTGGTGAAATTTATTCATTATTTTCTAGAGCATTCAAATATACTGTTTTATTTCTTGTATGATATCTGCCCATTCTTTATGAAGGATGTCAGTATTATGAACTTGCCTCTTAGAATAACCTTCATTGGGTGTCAGACATTTGAATATGTGATTACTTCATTTTCATCCATTCTATAAGTAAATTAAATTATTTCCTCTCTCTTCACTGAGTTGCTTAGTTTCCATTAGTTCCTAGGAATTCTGTATTTTTTTTTCCTAGTTTTGTTTATATCCAGGGGTACTCCTTGGTGGTCAGAAAGGATACAAGGTGTTATTTCAGGTTTCTTTTAGTTGTTGAGACTTGTCTTGTGTTAAAATATTTGTTCAATTTTAAACAATGCTCCAACTGTTGAAAAGACAGAACATTCTTTTTTTTTATCTTGACATATTCTTTAAATATTTGTGAGGTTCATTCAGTTTGTGATGACAGTTAGCATACTATTTCTCTGTTTACTTTTTGCTGGATGATCTATTAGTGACAGTAGGGTATTGTACTTACCACTATCAATTTGTGAGTCCATATGTGATTTAATTTACTGTAGTGTTTCTTTTATGTTCTTGTACACCATTGTATTTGATAGATGGGTATTGAGAATTGCAGCATCCTCTTGTTGCATTTTTTCTTTGACAAGGTTACAATGTCCTCTCCTATCCCTTTTGATTAATTTTGGTTTGAGATCAACTTTGTCAAATATTAAAATGAACATACCGGGTTGATTTTTAGGTAGGTCCTTTTTCTTGGAATGTATTTTTCTATTATGTCACTTTGAGGTGACCTCTATATGATGTTGAAGAATGCTTCGTGAATACAGCAGAAATATAGTTTTACCTTCTGTCTGATAGTTCCTATCTTTTTATTGCAGAATTGTTACTACAGAAGTTGCAAGTTATCAGTGAGTAAAGATTATTGATTCCTGTTACAGTACTCTTGTGGGGTTTGTGTATCTCTCTGTGTATGTTTGCTCCCTGTGTTTGGATTTGCTGGTCTGGAATCAGTTATTCCTTGTGTTTTCTTGGATATGATTAACCTCTCTAGATTGGCATTTTTCTTTTATCACCTTCTATAAGGACAGATTTATAGATAAATACTGCTTAAATATATTTAATGTTGGAATGTCTTTCTTCATTTATCAAGATAGAAAGTTTTTGTGGTTTCTTGAATCTGAGGTCCATTGAAGTTTTTAGAATATCTGCACAGATTTTAGTAGGTTTATCCTATATTATATGTCTATATGAGTGAGTATATACCTTGTGCATCTTTCTGCTTCTGGGATAGCTCACTCATGATGATCTTTTCCAGATCCCACAATTTACCTGCAAATTTCATTATTTCCTTGTTTTATATTCCTGAGTAATATTCACCACTCCTGATGAGACCTAATTGACTAGGATCAGAAGGAAGGAAAAGAAGTCCTCCCCTATCAGTGGACTTGGGGAGGGGCATGCATGCAGAGGGTGGAGGAAGGGAAGGATTGGGACGGGAGAAGGGAGAGAACCACAGGGGGGATACAAAGTGAATAAAGTGTAAGAAAGAAAGAAAGAAAGAAAGAAAGAAAGAAAGAAAGAAAGAAAGAAAGAAAGAAAGAAAGAAAGAATATCTGCACAGGCCCTTCTGTCTTTACATATATCTATACATGCATGTTATTAAGTCTGCCTTTATATATTAGTTGGTCTTTTTCCTTGATATTTTAATATTCTTTCTTTGTTCTTTACCTTTAGTAAAGCTTAATTATTGTGTGGCCAATTTGATTTTGTTTTTGTCCCACATTTTTTGTGTGTGTGTGTGTTCTATACATTTCATGAACCTTGATAAACACCTTCTTCAGCTTAGGTAAAGTTTCTTTTTTTTTAATTTTATTTTTTTTCTTATCAGTTACATTTTATTAACTCTGTATCCCAGCTATATCCCGCTCCCTCATTCCTTCCCAATCCCACCCTCCCTCCCTCATCTCCACCCTGCCCCTTTCCAAGTCCACTGATAGGGGGGACCTCCTCCCCATTCATCTGATCCTGTTTTATCAGGTATCTTCAGGACTGGCTGAAAAATCCTCCTTTGTGGCCTAACAGGACTGCTCCTCCTTTCGGGGGTGGGGAGGTCAAAGAGCCAACCATTGAGTTCATATCAGAGACAGTCCCTGTTCCCCTTACTAGGGAACCTACCTTGAGACTGAGCTACCATGGGCTACATCTGTGCAGGGGTTCTAGGTTATCTTCATGAATGGTCTTTGGTTGCTGTATCAGTCTCAGAAAAGACCTCTGTGCCCAGGTTTTTGTTTCTTTTTTTTTTTGTTGTTGTTGTTTTGTTTTGTTTTGGCTCTGTTGGTCTCCTTACGGACTTATGGAGCTCCTGTCACCTCCAGGTCTTTCTCTCTCCCCCTTCTTTCAAAAGATACCCTTTACTCTGCCCAAAGTTTGGTTATGAATATCAGCATCTGCCTCAATACACTGCTGGGTAGAGTCTTCAAAGGCCCGCTGTGGTAGGCTCCTGTCCTGTTGCCTGTTTTCTCCCTAGTATCTATTCTCATTTTATTTTTATTTTTATATTAATTACAGTTTATTTACTTTGTATCCCAGCTGTAGGCCCCTCCTTCATTCCCTTCCAATTCCACCCTCCCTCCCTCATCTCCTCCCTGCCGCTCTCTAAGTCAACTGATAAGGGGTGCTCTTCCCCTTCCATCTGTCCCTAACTTATCAGGTATCATCATGACTGGCTGCAATGTCCTCCTCTGTGGCTTAGCAAGGCTTCTCCTCTCCCAGGGTTTGGGGGGAGGTCAAAGAGCCAGCCACTGAGTTCATGTCAGAGGCAGTCTCTGTTCCCCTTAGTAGGGAGTCCACTTGGATACTGAGTTTACACAAAAATACATGTTGCCTGGGAGGTAGTATTTCTATTAAACTGAGCCTTTTGATCATATTGTTTAATGGGTAAAGCTGAAAATATTATTGCCTCAATGTTTCATAGAAATATTTTTCTCTGTGCTAACTCAGATTAGGCAAATGTTAAATGAAATAATAAAGAGATTTGAGTCAAATCTCATAAAAAGCATGAACACTCCTCAGAATCCAATTTCTTTCTAGCAACAAACGCAACATACTGTGCTTCTGTTTGAAACCAGGATAGAATGGAATAATTAACACTACATCCTACAAATCTATAACTACTGTACTAATTTTACTGTGAGTTACTAGATATAACACTTCTGGCTTATTTGTAATAACTTTATAGAAGAACGTAGTATTAATACTTGCATTTAGATGTTTTACATTGTTTCTACTCCACAGGCCTTAGCATAAATGTGGAGATTCATCTAATTCTAGTCATATACCTCTCACTTACACGCTAATATATAAGGAAATGGATGTAAGATGAAAATAGGACTGGTTAATAGCTGAAGGCTTCCTTTGTGAGATGTACTTAGAATGAGTTGACATTTAAATATCTTTGCAGTCCATGTACTTCTGTCATGCACTGGGAACTGATATAGTTTAATTCACTGCAGATTTTCCATTTAGTGACTCTCATGTTCCCAGTGTGATTTAGGCATGGCTTTCAAGGCCAGAAAAAATGATGATATAAAATGCCTGTCAGAGTTTCACAGCAAAGTGCATGCAAGCAAAAATAGATTAGGAAACGCTGAGCTAGAAATTTTACAAACAATGTGTGGATTATCAATTATAAATAAAACAGGTAGAAAATTATATGTACAGTATTCTTCCCTTCCTTTGATAACTATTTAAAAAAAGTGATTGGCAGTCAGAAATAATGACCTTACAAAAGGTATTGAAATGAATAATTACTTATAGGCCAATATATTAAATGTTTACATACTAAAAATGTGACTTTGAGTAAGCCAGTATCACGTGATAATGTATAGACATATGACAAGGAGAAAACCTACAAAGCATAATTGAAATCCTTTGTTTAAAAACCTTGAAGACTTTACACAGATGTAACATGTCACTATGAATGTATTTCTTGTTACTATGAACATGCTCAAGAAGTAAATCAATTTTCAATGCACTATAAAAAGATAATATAATATATCTTGGTAACTTGATAAACTAGGTATTTGATTGTATAACTGGCACTCTTAAAAAATTGCAATCAGATGATTAAACATCAAAATAACAGAAAAATAAATGCACATAGAAGTACTCTCTGAGAAAAAGAATTATCCTTCTTTCTTTTAGGAGCATGTAGTCTATTCCTTCTATACTAGAATCTTAAAAAAAAATAAAAAATAAATAAAGCCTCACGGAATTCACACAGTAATACCCAAGAGCAATGACACCAACAATAATTTGAAAAGCTAAAGAACAAATTTAGGGATTTACCGGTATTACTGAGTTATGAGATCTGCGGGCATCTATAAGCTAGTGCACTTGGGGAAATTAATTTCATGGTTCCCTACTCCTGAAAAACTCCTACGGAAGGGTTGATCAAGACTTTTGCTGGTCAAAGAAATGTCAAAATTCTGACAGAAGAAAGCCATAGGAAAATATATCAACATTGTAGCTGTCAATGATACTTTTTTCATTCAAGATTTTTAAATTTGTTTTTGGTGAGTGAAGTCTAGATGCTGGTTTGGGTATATGAATATTAAGTGTCAAAGTATGTCTATTCAAAGATAAAAATCAGATAACCTTTGTTCTCTAGAGAAATAAGGTCTCATTTTAAAAATTAAATACCTTTTGTCCTTTAAAATAATTGAGATATAAATATAAAATGTACTACACACAATTTTTACAGTTTTCTGTACTCTTGAATTATATATATATATTGTGGTTATGTTTATTAAAACACTTTATCACATTTCTGTCAATATTTTCATGTTTATTTTGATGGTGATAGTATTTACACTACATCTGAACAGAAAGTAATTTATTTATTGCTTTTACTATCTTTTAACCTGAAAGTTATGAGGTCATCATAAAATAAAAAATAGCTATAAAATAAAAGAAAATAAATGAAAAACTACAAAAATAATAAAGGTGGACATATTTAGAGATATAGAAATATATTTTCAGTGTATGCCTAAATATTGGGTTTAAAACAAGTCAGATGTAGACTAGGTACTCAGAAAGCAGAAGGGCTTTAATATATACAATTAAATATCTTTATTGTGTTGATTAAAGAAGCAATTCAAATTTCCATGTACAAGCTGGAGCTCAGAAACAAAATCAAAGAGTTTTAATACATTATATATTCAAGATTAGACTAAACTCTTATCTTTAAGCCTATCCTAGAATTCTTACTTTGCTGTGTTAGGCATGAGCATTCAACCTGGAAGAGCATCATGGAATTACTCAGTGACAGATGAAGAATAACCATCAACAATTCCCTTTTTCATGTTCTTGTGACCTGATTCGACAGAAACAAGAGATATCGTGAGTTTCTGGGTATGTGGGGCTGGGAAGATTGGATGTTCTAGCTGTAAAAGTAACGTGGTTTACAATGGCCCAGTCATTTCAAGACAGAACATACAACCCTGCTGTAAAACATGAATCTAGGGATTATCTACTGACCAAGATGCATTTTGTCATAATTGCATCTATATGTATTCTCTGCTTAATTTCTCTTCTTCCCCTTTTTTCCCCACAGGTGCTCTTTAATAAATATTTCATTCTCAAAATCAGCTCAACATCTCCTTCTGAAAAATCCAACATTCAACACAGACTGAATTGTAAAGGTTCCCAAAATTCCTACTGGGCTGTACTAGAACACTTTCCCCTGGGTATTGTTGCCTGGCTAATAGCTGATGGAAACAGCTTTCAACAGCAGAGCAGAAAGATACACAGCACATGCACTAAACATGTGAAGTAACAAACCATATACATGATGGCTTTCCAGCACAGTGCTCACATTTCAAAGGTGCACATCTGCTCTCAATATGCTCTTCTGCTTCAAGAACAACGATGGGCATTTGATGATTAAAATGTGGTTTTCCAGACATATTTCTTCATTTATATACTGGGTACAAAAACAGAAAAAGAGAAAAGAAATCAAAGCTCTTCACATAACATCACCACTTAAAGGACTCTACTTGAAAGAAAGAAACTCTTATTATATATTTTCTCAATGTCATGTTATCTTCCTATAGGGTGTAATTAAACGATGCGTGTGTGTGTGTGTGTGTGTGTGTGTGTGTGTGTGTGTATTTTAATTCTGTATGGGCTAGAAAAGGGAATAAATTTTAAAAGGACCCTTATTTTAGCAAAAAGAAATTGGGCGTATTGTATGACAATGTGTTAAAGGCTTTTTGCTTTTTTGTTTGTTTGTTTGTTTGTTTTGTTTTGTGTTTTGACCCTCAGTTGGACACAGATTTTATTTTGTGGTAACTCCTAAGAAGTTTATTTGTACTCTGTATTGAATGCATCTTTTTTTCTGCCTAAAGGATACAGTGTATAACTACAAGAGGCATTTGAAGCATACTCTAAGCACTGGTGCCTCCACCTCTACCCAAACTCTTCCCTCTTTCTGGTCATCCAGTGGTTTTGATCATCTGGAGAGTGTTTAAAATTGTAGAATACTTAAGGTCATTATTACTGCTAAGACTGTCCCTAAATCCAGGTACATTGCATCTATTCTCTCCATAACACCACATAAAACTCATATTCATTTAAATAGCTGCTCATATTTCAAGGCAAATGATGAAAACTTTTTAAATGTTCCTTTTGTACCAGAAATGAAGTAAATCTATCTGACTTTAATTACATTATAGAAGCTCACTCAGGGAATATTCAAAAGGTGCCACACTTCAGCTTACAGATATGTTTCAAGCACTTTGTTGTATTTTTCAAATAAATGCCTTCACTTAATAACTAGATCCCCTGATAGAAAAAGCAAGGACTATTGGTAGCTTTTAACAGATTTTATTCAAATTTTCAAAGTGTGTCTCTTCCCTAAGGTGCTTTCATCTATCAAAACACTGCAAAAATAATTTTGTTGTAACAAAAATATCTGTCACCGGCCAAAGATTGTTCCAACAAATACTAAAACTATGTTACTAATCAATGCTAACTCTGCTACAATCATATCTAGTTAATGTTTCATAGTTCACAATTGGTGAAACAGAAAGTTTTGCCTCGGTAAGAAAAAAAAAAATACTAAGCTTTGACTTTGATCAAGAAAGTTGATCATTCCTAAAGATTAAACAAGATGAGTACAATACAATCTGAAATAAGATACCAAATGTTAATATTTATTCCAAAGGAAAATGCTTTATAAATCTATTCCTGCACCAAAATACATGGAGAACATGTAATCATTGGGGAGAACATAATCAGAGATAATATACACAGCGTCAGAAATAAGTGAAAACCAAATGTCTTTCTAGCAATGGAAAACTGCAGACAATGGTTCTACAGCACGTTTTGGGGGAGAGCTTACCTTGCTAAAGGAATTATTTTTGAAGATGCTAATCTTGAAGAGAATTATAAGCAGTGTAGATGAGAAATCTGGAATTTTAATAAAAGATTAATGAGATTGCCCGTGCAAGGACCTGATATTACTGAGCTCATTCGTTTTGTGTAAGAGCACAACTGAAGACAGCAGAAACAAAGCAAAACAGATTATTTGGATGAGCCAGCTATTGGGTAGTTTTCTTGAGTGTCAGTGGACGACAACTGAATGCTAATGTCAATTCATGAAGTTTGTTTTCTTTTCTTTTTTAAAAAAAACTATTTTATTTTTATTACAGTTCATTCACTTTGAATCTCCGTGTACCTCCCTCCCTCCTCCCCAGTCCCACCCTCCCTCTTCCCCACCCACTCATGTCCCTCTCCCAGTCCACTGATAAGGGAGCTCCTCCTCCTCTTCCCTCTGACCCTAGTCTATCAGGTCTCATCAGGAGTGGTTGCATTGTCTTCTGTGGCCTGGTAAGGCTGCTTTCCCCTCAGGGGAAGGTGATCAAAGAGCAGGCCAATCAGTTCCTGTCAGAGACAGTCCTTGTCCCCATTACTATGGAGGCCACTTGGACACTGAACTGCCAAAGGCTACATCTGTGCAAGGGTTCCAGATCATCTCCCTGAGTAGTCCTTGGCTGGAGTATCAGTCTCAGAAAAGACCCTTGTGTCCAGACATTTTAGATCTGTTGCTGTCCTTGTGGAGCTTCTGTCCTCTACAGGTCTTACTATCTCCCACTTCTTTCATAAGATTTCCTGCACTCTGCCCAAAGTTTGGCTGTGGGTCTCAGCATCTGCTTCTATACCCTGCAGGGATACTATGAAAAGTGTATTTTAAAAAACTTAAAACAAAGAAAAAAAAAAAGAGAGAGTTGAGAAAAAAATGAAAAAATAGAATTGGAACAGAAAACATGTTGTCATCTAATAAACATGTTGGTGTTCTCATTATTAGAGAGAGGTTGTCTATTTAAAACAAAGATTTTTTTTTTCTGACGAAAGACGGGCAGAAGCAAACCAGAGAAAACATTATGCCATACCTAGTATAGTCAGTCCAAGAGCTAATCCTGCTTTCTTAAAGGGATAAAGTTCAGGGCTTCTTGAAAGGGCAGGTGAGAAGTAGATACTTAAAAAAAAAAAAATAGAAAAAGAAACAATTCCACACACTACATTAAAATAAAAATAGAAGAGAAACAATTCCATACACAGCATGAGGGGAAATCTGATGAAACTGTATCCCTTGTGTTTGTATATTTGTTTGTTTGTTTGTACAATGTAAGACAACTTCAGAAAGTCATCCTTTCCAAACAATTGCTTTCTGGATGTAGAACCTCTAAGGCATGATCTCTTGCTCAAATTTTTACGAGCTTCCTATGCCTGCTGGGCCTTCTTCCACCATCCAGGAGGAAACAACAACAAAATATGTTATCTGTAAAGCACAGTTGAATAAACTCTGACTACCAAAAGATAAATAAATTCCTGAAAGGACTCTACTAAAACCAGACAGTGGCCTCAGTTCTGGATCCGAGAACTGGTAATACAGGTAAGAGGAGCAATCTTCTGTGTGCTGTCCCTAATGCTGTTCATAACAGAAACTCAAATCAGTTTTTATCTTCTGTACAAGGACACATCATAGGTTGGGGAATTCATAACAAATTACGAACATCTATTAATGTCTGTTTTGAAGGCCCTTGAAATGTAGGAGAAAGTGTGTAACACAATTATGACATTAAAAATACTGTTCTGGACTACGGGGTTCGTTCAACGGTTAAGAGTCCTGGTCATTTAACACACATGGCAAGACACAATCATCTGAAATTCCAGTTTCTATTACAACACTTCCTCCTGCCCTCCAAGGAAATTAGGTATTTGTGTAGTACACAGATATATAATAACATACATGCAAAACACACATATACACAAAAATATCAATGAAATGTTTCTAATGAGGCAGACTAGGAAACACTGTCAGAATCTTACTCATTTCTCACTGAGTAAAGAGATCCTAGTGTAGACCCTACTTTCTACAGTCAAATTAACAATGCCCCAGAAAGGTCATTATATCTCTCACCATGTACATGTAGTAGAACAATATGTACCATGTGAAATAAATCATACTAATACGTACCTCATTCATCTTACACCATAGTTTATTATATCTCATTTACTCTGATTATTTTACACTTTATAATATAATAAAAATATAAATTTTCTATATAAATCTAGCCCATACATGTACTCAAAGTATTCTCTTTTATGGTCTCTGAAGCATGTGTTATGTAATAACGTAGAGAACAAAGATTACAAGATTACACAAGTTTACAACATACATTCTAAAAGGTTTATGGAAGAAAATCAGACACACTTCTCATTAGGTTACATGTTGTCACAAAAAGCATATAGAATTATTTTATTTTATTATTTAAAAATACTAAACAATTAATAGTAGAAATATTATAGACAGGAAAATACCTGTATACAGATATACGAGTAACTGTAAAATTTAACTCTCTACAAAGATACATAGTGGCTAGAGAGATGTCTCGATGGTTATGATAATTTACCTCTCTTTCAGAGGACTCAGGCCTAATTACCAGCTCATAAGAGCAGCACACAACAGTCTCTACTTCCAGTTCTAGGGAATTTCTCACCCTCTTCTGGCCTCCACAGTCACCAAATGTGCATTCAGTGAACATATGTATATGAAGACAAACATTTATACATATCAAACAAAAATAAAATTTAAAACCCAGATATATTAAACTAGTATTTTCAAATATATGTGCCATAGTATAATGAAGTCTTTACAAAATAAAATACTGCATAATCTATCTTGGAGGACATTGTATGCTTATAAAACTTTTCAAAACAAATTGATAAGGTCTCTTGAGAAAACTTAGAGGGGCCAAAGCACTGTGCAAACATTAAGATTTTGATAGGATCCAAACCAACAATGTAAAAGCAGGTCAAGAAGGTAACACAGGTAAATCAGAGCTGCGAACCTGGAGAAAGATAAACAGTGGTGATGGCCCAGCCACTGAAGACAAAACAGTGAATTACAGCTTAAGTGAGAGACTCTTTTTCAAAAGCAAAGGTAGAGACCAATAGTGAAAGATACTGATGTCTACAGTTTGCCTCTACAAACAGGTGAATGAGCCCATCAAACACACACAGACACACACACACAGCATACACACACACACACACACACACACAAACAAACAAACAAACACATACATTGATAGCAGTAGTATAAAATAATGTATTACAGTATTTTATACCACTAAATTAACCAAAATTTATTTATAGACATTAAAAGACGAGAGAGCAGGATGTAGCTGGAATACAAAGTTAATAAACTGTAACTAATATTTAAAAAGTTAAAAAATTAAAAGGTATAACTTAACAATGCTTTACATTATACTTTTCTCTATGATGTAGGTGTAAAAGGAAGTTTTAAATTGCCAATATTAACAGACAGAAAATAGGTCAAAGGAAAATGAATCACTTCTATGACCAAGCCCAAATTTAAAATGAATAGATGGAGCAACATCACATGGATATCATATTACATTTCATAGCATAATAGTTAAAAACGTAGTACCAATATAGGATATTAAAGTTTCTAAGAACCACAGGTATGAAACATTAGAACCAGGTTTACTCTAAGATGGCAGATTGAAAGTAGTAAAGAAGACATCTGTGTTGTTTCCAGGTTCTGGCTATTATGAATGAAGCTCCTATGAACATGGTTGAACAAATGTCCTTGTATACTTGAGCTTATTGGGAGTGGTATAACTGGATCGTGAGGAAGCGCTATTCCTAATTGTGTGAGAAAGCGCCAGACTGATTTCCAAAGTGGTTGTAAAGGTTTACATTCTCACCAGCATTGGATGTTAGACCTCTGTCAGATATAGGATAGATGTAGATCCTTTCCCAGTCCGTAGGCTGTCCTTTTGTTCTGACAAGAGTGTCTTTTGCCTTAGAAGGTTTTCAGTTTCATGAGGCCCATTTATTGATTTATTCATAATAGTCAGAACCTGAAAACAACCCAGATGTCCCTCAACTGAGGAATGGATACAGAAACTGTAGTACATTTACACAATGGAATACTACTCAGCAATTAAAAGCAAGGAAATAATAAAATTAGCAAGCAAATGGTGGGATCTAGAAAAGATCATCCTGAGTGAGGTATCCCAGAAGTAGAAAAATACAAAAGGTATATACTCACTTATAAGTGGATACTAGACCTATAATATAGAATAAACATACTAAAATCTGCACACCTAAAGAAGCTAAACAAGAAGGAGGACGCTGGGTAGGATGATAAATGCTCACTCAGAAAGACAAATGAGATGGATAGTGGAAGAAGGAGAAAACAGGAAACAGGACAGGAGCCTACCCCAGAGGGCCTCTGAAAGACTCTACCCAGCAGTGTATCAAAGCAGATGCTGAGACTCTTAACCAAACTTTGGGCAGAGTGCAGGGAATCCTATGAAAGAAGGGGGAGATAGTGGTACCTGGAGAGGATAGGAGCTCCACAAGGAGAGCAACAGAACCAAAATATCTGGGCACAGGAATCTTTTCTGAGACATACTCCAACCAAGGACCTTTCATGGATAAAACATAGAACCCCTGCTCAGATGTAGCTCAATATCCAAGTGGATACACTAGTAAGGGGAACTGGGACTCTCTCTGACATGAACTCAGTGAAGGGCTCTTTTACCACCCCACCTCCACTTGAGAGGGGAGCATCCTTGCCAGTCCATAGAGGAGGGTAATGCAGTCAGTCCTGATAAGACCTGATAATCTAGGGTCAGATGGAAGTGGAGGAGGACCTCCCCTATCAGTGAACTTGGAGGGGAATGGGAAAAGATAAGCGATTAAGGGTGGAATTGGAAGGGAATGAGGAAGGGGGCTACAGATGGGATACAAAGTGAATAATCTATAATGAATATATATAGCAAAGAATGAAAAAAAAAAACCCTGTATCAAAAACACAGAAAGAAATAATATTTATTTTCAATAAATAGCCTGAAAAACTATGATGGTTATATGACTAATTCATATTCATTTTCATTCATCAGATTTGAGTGCATATGTAAGAAGTTTAATTCATGAAGATGAATAAAACACAAAATAAATTCAATAAAAAAGCTAGAAGAGAGGGAACAGGACTGGATCCAGCCATGATGTGCTCTAAAAGACTCCAACCGGCAGGAGATCAAAGCAGATGCAGGGACTCACAGCAAAACTTTGGGGAGAGCACAGGAAGTCTTACAGAAGAGGGCGACATAAAAGAACCCAGAGGGAGCAGGAACCACTCAAGGAGACCAACAAAGCTCCCCACCCCCCAAAAAAGCAAGGCTCAGTGGGGAATGCAGAGGCTGGTACATCAACCAAAGGCCATACATAGAGAGGCTTGTTTCTCAGTCTCCATGCGGGTTCCCTACTAAGAAGAAGAGAAAGTCGGTTGTCTGTGGCTTGATCACTTCTTTCTGGTGGGGAGACCTAGCCATTCCACAGAGGAAGATGATGCAGGCAGTCCTGATGGCACCTGATCTGCTAGGATCAGACAATAGGGGAGGGAGACTTCCCCTAACAGTGGACTAGGAAACAGGGATACCGGTGGAAGCAGGAGGGAGGGGGGACTGGGACTAGATGAGGGAGGGGACATCCACCAGAATACAAAGCGAACAAATTGTAAATAACAACAACAATAATGTGAATATAGCCAGATGTGTTGAGTTTTAAGCATTAGTGTCATAGATAATTCAAAGCCAATAGCTAAGGAACCAAAAGCCAATGTAGCAAGATAAGTGGTATCAGAAACCAGTGCCTTGTGCCCACTAGATGTTTTAACACCATACAATCCGAAGAACAGCAGCAATCAAATTCCTCCAAATACTCAAATGGTTTCTGTTAATTATTTTTACCTTAAAAAGTGATATACACATATGATAAAATTTCAACAGTACATAATAATAATAAATTGTTACCTCCCCAACCCACTTAAGTTCCCAAGTCTTCTTTCCAGAGAGGATTCATAACAGATGCATAGTTAAAAATCCCCTGTGAAAATGTTAATGTTCTCTGACATGTGGTAGATACACACTAATATAAAGGGGACAGCAACACAACCTTCCTTAGCATCTTTGTTATTTGCATTCAAGGCACATTCTGGGTATTAATTTATAGCAGCAAACACAGACTGAATATTCCTGGCTGTCTGATTATTGAACTGTTGCACTACTAAAGGCTTTGAAACAATGTCTACTATTCCATTCACAGAGCAGAGATGTGTGCCATTAAAGTTAACACACTCTGTACATGTCTTTCTGCCTCCAGTGTCTCGGCATCAAATCAAATGGCATATGAATTTTAATCTTTAAGCATTAAATTCATCTACAGAGAGCTATGACAAATTAATACTCTCACCCGTTGTTTCTAGAAGGATATTTGTTAATCCTGGAAGGAATTATTATTAATCATTGCCAATTTAAATGATGAGAAAGCAGCTTTGATAATTTCAAGCCTTATTCGCTTATTACTAATTGACTGCAATTTACCAAACAATGTTTGTAAGGTTTCTACTGCAACCATTTGAGTAACTTGGTGGCTAATAAATAGACATTAAAATATTCTAAGTTACATATGTCAGAAATTTCGGTGGGCTTATCTGGACCATTTGCTTAGGTTCTCAGAAGGCTGAAATCAAATTTTGTCTGATGTGTTTTTACTCTTGGAGCTACAGAGAAGAGTCTTCTTATAAACTCGTTAACTTTGCTTACAAATGCTCTCCTTAGTGTTTACAGGACTGCACTCTCCATTTCCTTGCTACCTCTGAGACAGGAGAAGATTATTTACTCATTTCTACTGAAATCCTGTGTGTAGATCCTGGAAGATTCTTTGCTTCTCATTGTTAGTGGAATATAAAATGTCATCAGTTTAATAGTTCGCAAATGCATTTTGTATATTAATGCCCATAGCAATAATCATATCTGTAATGTTTCTTTTATTAATCTAGATGTGAGGGACTTAGGATGTGCACAGAATTTAGCAAAATACATACGGTTTCCAATAGTAAAATAACAACAACAATGATAATAAAGTCTGTATATTGGCAAGCTGTCTCAGTGGAAAAAGGTGCTTTGCACTAAACCTGATAACATCACCAGAGGTTCAACATGAAGGAAGGAAGATAAGAACTGGTTCCATTCCCACACATGTTATCTGTATCTATATCTATATATCTATGTATAGAGATACATATATCTCTCTATTTATAGAGATATATAGTTATGGAGAGATAGATAGAGATAGAGAGATATAGATATATACATAGAAAGAGATATATAGAGATAGGATAGGTAGATATAAATAGATACAGATATGAATATATGAAGCTGCCATAATTACTAATGTAACTGTTTTCTCAACACTGAACTGTATGCACAATGTGGCATGGACTTCCCCATTACACATAAAAATTAATGTAAATTTTTAGATTTGTTAAATGGATGGTATAAAGCATAAAATGTTAGGTGACCTTGCTACCAGTCGTTTGTCCAGTGAATATAACATATTTTGTACTGGGCTTTATATAACTCTCAAAAACTCACAAAAAAATCACATGAAATAGAGATATTTAACTCCATTTTAAAACAGAATTAATGAAGGATCACCACATCTCATTAACCATCGTTAGTGGGCAGGGTTTAAATACAATGTTAAATGACAAAGGCCATGCTCTATATTAATGTCAATTTGCACAATCTCATATTCAGCTCTTAAACATTACTCATCTTCTTTGGAAGTATGTTTGACACCGAATATCAGTTACATCAGAGATACATCAGAGATCCTCTTACCTCCCCTGTAAACCCCTTGTTTTTTTTTCATTCCTTAGTAACCCAGTTACTACACTCTTTAAATTAGAAGTTTAGGTAACACATGCATAAATCGAAGAGACTGCTAGACACCAAAATATTTCAGGCAAATAAAGCAGCTACTCCACAACCACCTCCATTAACACTGGTAAACTATTTTGACTTCTCCAGCATGTATACCTGAACTTAACCATGTCTTACTTTTGACATTAATATCTAAATAGATATTTTTTGTAGCTTAATAGTTGAGTGTCTCATGGGTATTCTAGGGATTCAGTATCACAGGTAATACTGTTTGGATGGAATATATTAAAAAAAAATGTGCTCTAGGAGTGGTAGGACAGAAAAAAACAGAAAGATTTCCTTGGAAGCTAATATCTGTCCAAACAAGTTGTAACATCTTATAATCACTAACAGATTGCAATATTGTACTGTATATCACCAAATAGAGTCTCATTCATGAATATAAGCCTTGGATTTTAAAACTTTGCTGACATTTACATGAACTCAGGTAATATGAAAAAAATTTACATGTTTCTTTCCCTATATATTTGTTAATGTACATATAACATACTTATTTCTGTGTTAACTAAGCTTTCTATAAAATTTCCTCTCCTATATTTGTATTGCTACCTTTGAGATGCAGATCAGAGCAAACATTACTTAATATTCTCCTTAAGGTAAAGCTGTTTGCTGCCAGCTTGTCTATGGGATAGAGTACACACTCCTGGGGAAACAAGAGTTGTGCTGCTGAAGCCAGCAGCGAGGGAACATAGGCAGAAGGTGAAAAGATGGGGAGACATCTGAAAATCATTTACAGCAAAGTTCACCCAGATGTTTTTTTCTCAAATCCCAACCCACTCCCTCCCACACTTCCCCAAGAACAGGTGTGACCCTGGAACATTAGAAAATCAGCAAGGGTAAGCACAGGGTTATGTAGAGTTTAAGAGTTGCAGAAAATTTGGAAAATAAGCATATTTAATAAATAACACCTGTCTTCAGTAAGCATTCCAGTATTTAGACTTAAGAATGTAACTCCGGCTATAAAAAGAAAAAGAATCTGATTGACAGATCTCAAAATCATTGAGTTAAGCATGTTATAAAACAGAAAAAAACAAGGGCCATGGGTATATGAACAAGTTGCTTTAAAATTTGTGTATGTTATTTAATAAACTATAAGACTATAAAATCACGGGGGTAGAATATATCATTCTGGCACATACACCAGTCTCATCTATTCTAATTATTTCATTTGCATTTTTAGGATTTCTCATTAGGAATTATCATTAAAAGTTCATAAGCTAGTCTTGACAGTGAATAATGAGCAAATAGACAGATTTAGCCCATGCTGACACTTCTGTTCCCTATTTGATGGTTGCTGACCTCATTAGGTTCACTTCTAACACAGGGCTTAAAATCTACAAAGTTTTGGAGACTTGAAAGTAAACTAATGCCTAAGCTTTCATTCAACTATAAGAGCATTGATTTTGATATATTAGAATACTCTAAGATCTTCAAAAATTATGCAAATAAAAACTCAGATCCTACTTTTAACTACATTATCAAATAATTGCCAGTCCACTAACTTGAAGTCAGGTACGTGTAAGGCAGATAGAAAAATGTAGCAAAATTACATGCTATATGGTATTCACAATATAAGCATAGGATATGAGCCAATTATCCTGACACAAAATGTACTTCACCTGTAAATCCTTTAGTACTTACTTGGCACCAGTGTGAACTTTAGGTAATAATCATTAATTTTGTTGATGTTACAAAATATGTGACAAAAGCAGCTTGAGAAATGATGAATTTGTTTTGGGTGTACATTGCAGGAAAATAGTCTAACACAGTGGAAAGGCAAAGCCAAATTGAGATGGGTTTCATATTTTGTTAATGTCAGGAACATTAACAACGAACCCGAGGTGGATGCTGGTGCTCAGTTTTCTCTTTCCTATTTTTGTTACCTTTTTTTTTTTTTTTTTTTTTTCAGTCTAGTATCCTAGTACAATGGAAGGTAGTGACGGTTTACAAGGAAGGTTGTCCCTGTCTGGAGCTAAGTATTTCTGAAAACACCCTTAGAAGATTGTTTAAAATGGGGCCCTAGGCATTTTAAAATCTAACTTAGTAGTGGAGATTTATTAAGATCAATAAAGAATCTAAAAATTTAGCACCATTATTTTCCTAACATAAAAGATCATAGTTTAGGGAAAATCATCTTCTTGGTGATTTTGAATAGAATTACAATACATGAATATAACCTCAAGGCTTATGATTTTATCTTCTTAAGCAAAAAACAAAGAAATCTAGTTTTAATAGTTACCTAAGAAAATTCCAACGTGTTTAGGGCTTAACAGTTCCTCACATCTTAAGTTAAATTACACAAAAACTACAGGCAACTAAGGAATGCTTAGAGCAGAAATAGTCTTCCCTACAGAAGACACTTATTCACTATACAATACCAATGATAAACTCTGGAAACATACAAAAAATTTTCATTATATATACGGAGCAAGTTATATTTAGGACTACATATATATGTTTATACATATATACTTGTAACATACATTAATGAAAATGAAAGATGGCAGGAAAAATAAGAGTGTATGGAGGGATGAAAAGAAAGGCAGAAGTAATGTAATTATATTATAATAGCAAGTGAAGAAAGAGACCATGGGTTCATGGAAATGAGTTGACACAGACTAACTTTCATAGGAAAGAGAGCCTGACTGTGACAATCATGATCAGAACTTGAAGTGTCTAAATAATTAAAAGAGCTATAGAATCATGGTGATAGGACCTTACAGGGAGACAAAGCCTTCCTTTCATATTCAAAGAAGAGTTCTATTACGAGAAATATAAGAAAGTTTGTCAGGAGAGCTATGCCAGAAACACAGAAAATTATGTTTGTACCATTCATCAACATTTGAATTTTACAAAGTTTAATGGGTTTAATTGCAATAAATTGTCGTATAGTCCTGTTCAGTTAATACAAATATAAGTTCTCACATACCACTATTAATTAGTAATACTAATTCTCATACTACACATTAAAATATATCTTTGTATATATGCACATACATATATGGTTTACAAAATAATGACAAGTTCAGAAAATAAAAGCTTCAGTAGAATTCAAATGGTTTCAGAAGTTGGCTAGAAAAGCATCTGATTGATGGGATAATGCATCAGATCAGTACCAGAAGGAAAATACTGGAGGTGCTAGAGTTGTATCTTGAGAGTGAAGCATCAGAGTTTAAACTTGAGCTGTGAGATAAAAGGCTGAACAAAGGTCCTAGAACAGATATGGTTGGTTCAGGTTCAGACAGCTAGGCTGGCGGGTAGGCAAGTAAGCAACAGCAGGGTCCAGGCCAAGTCAATGTCCTAGAGATAGTCTGGAACCCCTCTGCCTGTAGGTCCTTGAATCACACAGCAAGTAATCGATTATAGGTTGGTGTGTGGGGGGCCATTCATATCATCACTTTCTGTGGTCCAGGTGATGAAATTACAAGCACTTTCACACCTCGGATGACTAATATATTTTTTGGGTCTGGTTTCCCTTTGTATGATTGATATACTCACATGGCCCATAATTCAGGTTTATCCTAGTAATCTTCTAGCATGGTTCCCTTTTTCTTTTTCCTCCCCAGAAACAGGTATTTTAGCAGTTTATGTTGAACAGGTGGTATGTGGCAGATGGCTCAGTTTCTGGGTCCACACAGGTCCTGCACTCTCTTTCCACCTTAAAATAGAATGAAAAATTGCTTCTACATGGAGTCTACTAGGGCGGTGTGCAGCCTGGAAAGAACTGCTGTTTATGTTTTATGTTTCATGAAGTAGTATAGGATAATCTCAACAAAAGGGGTCCCTGAAGGATGAGACAGATCCTTCCATTGCAAAGAACAAAAGGGGCTTTGAATCTTATAGGTATTCATATGTTCAGCAAGCTTCATACCACATACCCTAAATGTCAAGAGGAATTAATGCAGAGAGCAGCTAAGGTCACAAAATTATCTTGCAGCAGCCTGTGGGGAAAACTGTATGGTCCAGCAATATGGACTTCTCATAAGTCTCTGTCTCAGAAAGACAGCTTCTAAGGGACATAGACTAATTCTGAGGTAGATAGATAGATAGATAGATAGATAGATAGATAGATAGATAGATAGATAGACAGACATATGTACATACATACATATGTACATTAAAAAGCTGCATAGATAGACACATAGATAGAAGACAGATTTAACACACTATTTGAAAGTTACATATACTTATCAGCCACTGGACAGGAAAAAAGGAATGGATGGAATAGAAGTTAAAGAGAAATGAGAAGTAGGATTGTAGTAGTATTTAAATATAAAAATTTAAATTTGGAAAAGTACTGAGAAGAAGGTATACTCTTTTGTATTTGCAAAAGTTCTGTAGACATCTATTAGGTCCATTTGATTTAATTGTCATTATTTCTCTTTTAGCTTCTGTCTCAATCATCTGTCCCTTGGCAAGAGCAGGGTGTTGAAGTCTCCCACTGTTAAGATGTTGGGATCGATATGTGATTTAAGCTTTAATAATGTTTCTTTGACAATTGCAGGATTCCTTGTATTTGGTGCATAGATGTTCAGGATTGTGATCTACTCCTGATGGGATTTTTCCTTTGATGAGAATGATATGTCCCTCTCCAACTCTTTTTATTAATTTTGGTTGAAAGTCTATTTTATTAGTTATTTGGATGGCTACTCCAGCTTGTTTTTGTATCCATTTGCATGGAAAACCTTTTTCCAGCCCTTTACTTTGAGGTAGTGTTTATCTTTGTTGCAGAGGTGTATTTATTGAATTCAGCAGAATGTTCAACCCTGTTTCCACAATCAGTCTGTTGGTCTGTGTCTTTTTATTGGAGAATTGAGACAATTGATGCAGCCTTGGCAGGCCACAGAGGAGGATGAAGCAGCTACACTTAATGAGACCTGAAAGGCTAGGGTCAGATAGACGGGGAGGAGGTACTCCCCTATCATGGGACTAGGGAAAGGGCATAGGGGGATAAAAGGGGGAATAGGCAGGTCTGGGAGATGAGGGAGAGGGCTGCTGCAGAGATACAAAGTAAATAAATTGTAATAAATAAATAAATAAGCAAATAAATAAAGTTGGAAAGGTAAAGGATACTTATCAATAGAAATATACCAACACAATAAAGTTTGTTTATGCCATTTCCTCACAACTACCTACTAGCTAAAGGACAGCATATATCACATAGGTATTTTTGAATATTAATCAAATGTATAATTTAGAAAGAAAGCCTCTGAAATGTAAATGAACATTTTCTTCAAGAGCAATGTCAGTACTCTGAGGAGGTAGAGATACAGGTGATTTGTGTGCGGTAAGTGACTCTCAAACGATTTCTAGCCAAACAAGAGGAGCTAGGACATGAGCAGAGATTCGATGCACACTCACGTTCTCAGGGAAACCAACCTGCAAGATACTCTAAGCTATACTTGAGTTGTTGGAAGAGACGGTAACTTCCTGTTGTTTCAACTATCCTTCCTGTGGTCAAGAAAAGTTTTAGCAAGCTGTCACATTGACCCCACCAACCCACCTTCTCTTACCACATGTGTTTGAAAAAGTGGTATTGTGAATGTGAGTACATGACAAGAACGGAGAAGCCTGTAGAATGTCCGTGTGCTTAGTGACAACTAGTATTCCTCTTTCAATTTACAACGTGGAGATGGGCAATAAAACCCCATGGAAACACCTTACAGTACAGTATTTTCCCTAGTGAAATATTTAGACTATTTTAAAACAACAGGCTGTAGTTTTGGCTTGAGTTCATTTAGAGTTGTACACTGACTAGTTGTCCATCCATCATACGGTAAAGCATACATAACTAAGTGTTAGAATAGTTAGTATTTCAAAGACAATGGCTGCACTTGGCAGAGCTCCTATCAAAAGCAACTGAATATCATTAATACAATGCATGCAGCGCTACTTACTTTTAAGAGACCTATTATCAAACGCACAACCTGGTATTGTGTCTAACTTTCACTTAACATGATAAAAATAAACTGCCCTTTTTTGCACTTAGTGTGATCTATTTGGGGTTTTTAAATAAATGAGTATATTAACTTCACAGCAAGCAAAAATTAAAGAATAACTAGCAAGAGATAGAGATTATATAAGAAAGCTCTAAACTGGGTCTCAAAACATCCAGCTGAAATCGATTGCCTAAACCCCTTTAGTGTAAATGGCTTGAATCCACAATAGAGAACATGCTGTGTAGAGAAGAATGTCATCTCAGGTGAAGCTTACTAGTACATGAACAAATAGGAGTAGATAAACATAACAGTATCATTTCAGACACAAAAGGTCTAACAGAAAGGGACTGGAAAAGGTCAGTTCAAGAGCTGAAGCTCTGTAACAAGTTTCTTTTCATGCTTGAGCATCCAAAGGCCAGACGTCTCACCAATGAACTTCAAGCTTCTCTTTCCCACTTTCCTATCATATAAGCAACAGAAACTTCTGCTCGAATAGTTTACTTCCTAGCTGTTCTCAATGCAATATTGTTATTACTCCTGGGCTGTTGTGATGTTTTCTTCATTTCTGTCATAGAGTTAAGTAGTCTGGTCCATCTATACATAAAGGGTTCTTGGAGGAAAACATAAGACAAACATGCTTGGGTCAAAAATGAGGATGGGATATGAGGGAGCAACAGTATTTCTAGAGGTGATTGCTCAGTTGCTTGTAAACTCACTTGAAATGAAATGCATATTTTCACTTTTATCTGCCTCTTATTAATATTTCAAGCTCCAGATTATATGCAAGTAGTGGCCACATTTGGATTAGGTCAGCAGAATGGAAGCACTGACCTAAGGAAAACAAATCAAAGGCACAAGCAGACACTAGAGTGAGAATGAAGTAATAGGGTAAGCTTACATTAAGATCATGAGCACACACTAAAACTTTTATTGGATGAGAGTTAAGACAGAAACAAATCACCTATATAATGTTATATATATATAAAAGACAGTTAAAAGCAAGGAAATCAGGACATTTTCAGGTAAATGGTGGGAACTATAAAAGATCATCTTGAGGGAGGTATCCCAGAAGCAGAAAGACATACACAAAGTATATACTTATTTATAAGTGGATATTAGACATATAATATAGGATAAACATACTAAAATCTGTACACCTAAAGAAGCTAAGCAAGAAGGAGGATCGTGGGTAAGATGATCAATCCTCATTCAGAAATGTAAACAGAATGGACATCAGAAGAGGGAGAAAACAGGAAGCAGGATAGGAGCCTACCACAGAGGGCCTGTCACAAAGACTCTGCCCAGCACGGTATTGAAACAAATGCTGAGACCCATAGCCAAGCTTTGGAGAGAGTGCAGGGGATCTTATGAAAGAAGGGGGCCATAGAAAGACCTGGAGGGAACAGGAGCTTCACAAAGAGAGCAAAAGAAACAAAAACTCTGGGCACAGGGGTTTTTTCTGAGACTGATACTCCAAACAAGGACCATGCAAGGAAGATAACCTAGAACACATGAACAGATGTAGCCCATGGAAGCTCAGTATCCAAGTGGGTACCATAGTAAGGGTAACAGGGACTGTCTCTGACATGAACTCAGTGGCTGGCTCTTTGATCACCTCCCCTTGAGGGGGCAACAGCCTTACCAGGCCACAGAGAAGACAATACAGCCAGTCCTGTTAAACCTGATAGACCAGAGTCAGATGGAAGGGGAGGAGGACCTCTCCTATCAGTGGATTGGGGAAAAGGCATGGGAGCATAAGAGGGTGGGGTTGGGAGGGGATGAGGAAGAGAGCTACAGCTGTAATACAAAATGAATATATTGTAATTAATAAAAAATTAATTAATTAAAAAACAAATTGTACTGACAATATTTATCTAATGAGTATTTTTTATTTACCACTTAATATATGGCTGGCACTATCCTTCATACTTGGCAACATTAGAAAACAAAACAAAGCAAAATATTTGTTAAGCCTGAAGAATTGAGTTTAATACCAAGAGTATGCTTGAAAAAAAAAATAAAAAGAACTGACTCCTTCAAGCTCTTCTCTACCCTACACACACACACACACACACACACACACACACACACACTTAAATAAATAAAAGGTACAAAACGTTGTCTTTGCAATAAAATGATTAAACATTTTCATTTTATTGTTCACCAATTTTTCTAAAAGCACGTTTTCATCTTCCAAATAAGATCCAGTAATCTAACAATTATGCATGCATAAATGCAAGTAAATCCTTTAGAAAAACAGAAGTATATATACTTTAAAAGCAAAGCACCAAGCACTGGCTTTATCTCTTGAAAGAAATTATTCAATGCAACAAAATTCAAAGTAGAAAAACAGAGGATTTGAAAGAGGATTTAATGAACCTCCTGGGACATACACACACACACACACACACACAAAAAAAAAAAAAAAAAAAAAAAAAAAAAAAACCAGCAGTGCTGTCTTGGAATGCCCTTGTTACTAACTTTCCTAAGTGTTATTTTTCTTTTTATTTTCAAATTCAATATGAAATCTATACTTATTTAGGTGTATCATTAATTACAACATAAAAAGTAGGTATTTAGTATTAGTGAACTATGAATTTCTTACATACATACTGAAACTTTAAGAGCTAAAAGGACCATGAAAATGACCTAAAAAGGCCATACCATGGGAAAACAGTGCATTTTAGTGAAAGAATGAATATAAAAGATACAGATCAACAAATATGACACATTGTGTAACAGAAGGAAAATAAAATTTATTTGTTACTCCCTTCATTTTCTTTAGAATGTAGCAAATAAAGAGTAAGTGTATTGTGAACCTGTGAAGTATCCCTTCACATCACCTTTCTTTGAAGGTGCAAATATAATATGTTAAAGCATTTGTGGAACTCTCAATGAAAGTGAAATGTAAATCCAGAATTGCTTCAGCAACCAAAGCTTAAAAGATGTTTATCTTTGCCGAGTGTGCTCTAATTCCTTCCATACATGATGCAAACACCTTACCCTTTTCGCAATTTTTCTATTTTGAACTATACTCCCTGTGAAGAGATGAAAATAGAGAATCTAAAAATACTGTAATCTATGACTCTGAAGTTACATTTATGTTTACCTATTTATATATTCTATATGTGGCTTCAGGATATCTCGTGGGGGTTCACTGAACATCTAGTAATAAAACAAAGGGCTTCTCTGTTTTTAATTTAAAGTGGAGAGAATAGAACCTTATTGAGTTTTACTGCTGGTCCTATGAAAAGTTAATAAGGTGAATTGATTGTGTCTTGGGGAAGATAAGATTTTATTGTGTTAGAACAAGATTCTCTAAATTTAAATGGATATCTTCATTGGTGATGTTTTAATATATCAGACGACAAAATGAGAGCAGTGTCTTATTTCTTTAAATAAAGACTATTACCACTTAAATTTAATTGTTTTACAACAGGATAAAAGACACTCAAGTTTCTGAGCTTAAAGAGAATTATATTTTCAAACTTTCAAATTATATATCAAGGAATGTCTAAATCCTGATTCCAATTCAATGACATTTGTGGATAGTAAGAATTGTGGAAAATATTGTGATAAATATCTACACATCAGAGCAGAATATAATGAGAAAAAATGATTTATGTTGTAAAAAGCTGAAGACCTTTCACTTAGCTGACTCTAGGTTGACCCCAATTTTTTTCTTTTCTCTGCCACTCTGAGGTGGTCAGATTTTTGCCCCACCTTGTAAGTAGTTTTGCATTCCTACATACTATTTGAAGGAAAAAGGGTTCCTCATGTAACCCTCCAAACACTGTTGCACATCTTGTGCAGTTATCTTATGGTAGCTTTAATTTCATTACTAATAAAAAGAAAAAGTTCATCAAAAAATTAACTTTCACAACTTGCTTTTTTTAGTTGTTGCAATGCAATGCTAGCTTATAAAACAATCTTTCCAGATATACAGACTGTGAAACTCAAAGGCAAAGGTCTTGAGTTCTGATTTATCATGAAGCACAAACTAAGCAAAAACAACCTCTATAGCATTACTGTCTTCTTTTGAATAGTTTGTGATTTATACATAAAATACCAGTAAGAAGCAATGCGAATCAACAAGAATTATCACCTTACATTAAGTGTCAGTATAAATATTAAGATTCTCCATGCATAGTTCTTTGTTGGTGCATCAGTCTCTGCAGGAACCCCTGGGCTCAGTTTTTTTTTTTTTTTTTAGCTATTTTGGAAGTTCCACTCCCCTGCCCCAGTCAGATGTAGTGAATAAGCAGCTCAGTCTCCATGTGGAAACCCGAGTAAGGGGAGCAGGTGCTGCCTCTGTCATGGACTCAGTTGCCTGCTCTTTGTTCATCTGCCCCTAGCAATGCCATCTTCCCAGGCCACAGAGGAAGAGGATCCAGGCAGTCCTGATGAGACTTGATAAGCTATAGGCAGATGACAGAGGAAGAGAACTCCCCCTTTCAGTGGACTAGGAGAAGTAGATAGCAGGGAAAGGGTGGGAGGGTAGGACAGGGAAGAGTTGAGGGAGGGCTTCAATGGGGATATACTATCAATAAACTGTAAATAAATAAATAAATAAATATTAAAACTCCAAATAACACCCAAATTTTTAGAAAGACAAAGGTGTCAGTCATAACCCAACAACAGTAAAAACACACACAATTAATGTAAATTTTAATTATGAAACAAGATGAGGAACAGAGCATTTAAAAGTATTTCAATCATTTTGCAACACATCATTCCATTTCAGGAAAAAAATCCTTTAAAAAAAAAAGCCTTATTTAAAACATTATTTTCAGGGCTGGCTGCAATGTCCTCCTCTGTGGCCTAGCAAGGCTGCTCCTCCCTCAAGGTGGTTCCTGTTCCCCTTACTAGGGTACCCACTTGGATACTGATGAAATATATATATATATATATATATTAAAAGAACATATAAAAAGATGTGCACCACAACCACTCAGCTTACAAGATTTTAAAACACACAAACAAATAAATAAAACATTATCTTATGAAAAGCTAAAATTGGGCTGTTTATTCATTATAAAAGTTAAAACATGTTTTTAAAAGAACCTGGTAATTAAATCAGTTTTTCTCCTGAAGTAAATTTGTGAAACAACATGACATTCTGAAGCTTAATTGACAGGAGCCATTGCTTCTGGAGTAGTTTTCTTCCCTGGAGAGGACATGAGAAGATCCTGGTGACAGCCGTGGAACAGCACAGAGGACTGAAGCCTGAGTGTGCCCACTGCATGTAAAGAATGTGACTTTTCTGAACCAGAGTTTCTAAACCACAGAGGCAAAGATAATAAAGTAATAACAATAAACCTTATGAAAGCCTTATCTTTTTGTATGAAATTAACCTTTTAAATATAGAACTATAACAAAGAATAGGATGAGTCTGTTTGGACTCCACTTGGATACTTACGATAACTTTGAGTAGAAAACGAATGATTTAATGTGCTGCTTTGCAAAAATTAAATTACTAAAAGATGTTGATTTTTAAATCATAAGTGAATGCTTTGAAGAATAACAGTGTATATACTTTAATATTTGAAAAAATATTTTCCCAAAATCTCTTATTTGGGAATATTTTAGACACCCTACTGGGCCTACTGCATGAGGTAGAAGCAGTTACATTGGTTAATGCATTGGTTATCTGTTGCACTGCATTGGTTAATAGGGCTTGTCCCTAAGTTCTCTGTAAATCCTACATTTACAACTCTAGAGATACATAGTACAAGCTGTGATTATCAGGCTTAATGAACAGCAATTTCAGAAATATTAGAAGGAAAAATTTTGAGTGGGTGCAAATCATTCACAAAACTTGTATATTCCTCAGTGAACAAATGTGACAGAATATCAGGTTTTCAAATTTTGATATGATAATTAATAAGACTTAAAATATATAACCTATACATAGGAAAATACAAAAAGCAGAAACTTGCATTACTGATAAAACAGAAAATTTTGACATACATTTAAAAAATATTTATTTGATTTATTATTTCTTAATTTCATGTATGTGATTATTATCTGTATGCATGTATGTATACACACCACACGCATGTCATGGGAGGCCAAAACCGAGCGTCCTATCCCCTGAATCTGGAATAAAAATGTTTGTGCGCTGCTGTGTAGAAGCTGTGAGCAACACAGATCTTCTATAAGAGGAAAAAGTACATTTCATTGTTGAGCTGTCTCTCCCACCCTTTGCAATATTTTGCTATTGTATCCTATCAATTGGTCTCCTTCAGTGGCAGCTTCATTTGAAAGAACAACCCCAAGGATCTAAAGCACTGATTGATGAACTAAAGTTAAACTGCAATTACCAATTAAAGATTAAACTAACTGGACAACACTAAAACAAGACTGCTTTTCTCTCTAACACTTTTTCATCACTGAAGTGTTTTCTTACTACTGTTGGCTTCCACCTCCCAGAAGTATGCAAAGCTCAACTTCCCAGGACTGAAATGTTCTTCGTATCATCCTCATCTACTGATTGAATAAACACAGGTCCTTTGCTTTGTGCTTTCCTGTGGCCAAGCATAAAACATATGTGTGGTTATTGACTTCATCAGATTCAGGAAAACTTCAGTCAGTTGACAGTGTAGGTTTTATGTTCCCATGACAGTTCACAGTTATTAACTAGTTGTCTGCTTAAGAAACACAGAATTTCTGCTTCAATGGCTGTAAAGGCCTGAATGATCAAGGCTGCATCACACTGTTGTGAGACTCTAATCTTGCATATATACCACAGGCAAACCAAGGAGACCAACACCAGAAGGCCTGCTAACGCTCCCATGCCCGCCCATTCCTTCAGATGATTCATGGCTGCAGCAATCTATGATGATAATCCTGTGGCTAGTCCTGCGTCCACTCTGGTAGAATTTACTGACTACCCAGAGGCTATTTAAGCTGTGGGCTGGCTTTCCCCAGGGTCCGAGGATTGTTCAAGGTTTCTGAATAAACTGCATTGAAAAAAAAAAAAAAAAAGAAACACAGAATTCCAGGACCTGGAAGGGACAGGAACCTCATAAGAAGACCAATAGAGACAACTAATCTGGACACATGGGGGCTATCAGAAACCGAGACATCAAAAAACTTACATGATCTGGATCTAGCCCCCTTGCACACAGGTAGCTGATGGGAGGCTTGGTCTTCAGAGGGAGGGCTGTTTCTAACATGTACTCCATTGCCTGCTTTTGGATGAATTCTCCCTAGTCGGGCTGTCTTGCCTGGCATCTGAAGATGAAAATATGAACAGTCCTGATGTGAAGGGGAAGGATGATGCAGGGGAGTGGAGGGAGAACTCTCTTTTTCTGGGGGGAAAAGGGAAAGGTGAAGGGGAAACAAGGAAGAGAAGAGGGAGGGGCCACCCTGGACAGGTAAAGTAAATAAATATAAAATTACAACAAAATACCCAAAAAAAGAAACACAGAATCAATTACTTTTCTAAGTTTTCTTCTCTCCCTTTATTTCATTTTCACCTACACACATCAACACTCTAAAGCCTGATAATTTTAATCATATAATAGATATTATTTTATAACAATCTTTTAAAAGACTCAAACTCTTAAAAGCACAGAATATTTATAGAACACTACTTCCATGTTGACAACAGACGGTGATGGTAAAAGAATGAAATGCAGTGATGAGGCTGTACTAGCAACAGTAGCTGGTGAATGTCTACATTTTGACAAGTTAACAAAACATGAACATCAAATTTCAACGTGGCTGTTAATGGTAGCAGGGAGAAACTGAATTTGTCATGAAAACCCCAGTGGCTGAAATAAACATCTGAATATTAAAATTGAGCTGGTGGAAAGGGAAAGGGATTAGATATTCTTGACCACAAAATTATATTAATAAATCCAGAAGAAAATCCCCTATTTTGAAGTTACATGGGCAGTATTTCTGGCTAACTGCAAGGGATTCTTGTAAATTGTTATAGCCATGTGTACAGAAGACACACAATACATACTAGGTGATTTTTTTCTGGTCTGCCCTCCTCCTTAGGTATGCTCCCAGCCTTATTCAGATCTCACACTGTTCTTTCCCAATCCTCCAAACAAAAACCCACTATGTACCCCTTATTCCATTTGCATCTCTAATTTCACTGTGCTGCTTGGAACACTTTATTTAGCTCTTAAATTTTGCAGTAGGAAGTCAAGAAGATTAGAAAATAAAATGAACCCAACACTGTTCCCCAACTTCTACAGTGTGTCATCATGAACTGGGAACAAGACAGCCTGAATCAAAGGTACCCTGTGTTCTCACTCATATGTGTTATCAAAAACAATTCTTAGAACTTGAGAGAGAGAAAGTGGCTCCCAGGATAATGAGCGCCAGTGGAAAGGAGAATGAGCAAAGTTTGATCGATTGGTATTCTGATGTAATAAAAGAAATGTGTTATTATTTCTTTGCAAAAGTAGGGTCATCACAGATAATGATAAGGCACTACATATTCAAATGAGATGCAATAAAAGAATGGGAGTATTTTCCCCACAAGGAAATGATATCTGAGGAGGAGCAGGATATGCTGGTTTTGATTAAACATTGGCAATCAATGCACAGAAATACCACTCAGTACTCCATAAATGTGTACATTGTACAATATCAGTTACAAAAATAGTCAATTTTAAAACTCATGTGGTAAGCATGATGGTACAAGTCAACCAACACCAAGAAGATTGTTATGAGTTAAAACATCAGCCTGAGCTACAAAATAAAAATGAGTCTCACACAACATCAACTAGACATACAAATAGAATAAAACCCACTAGCAGACCGTATTTACTGGCAATGAGGAGGAACTCTGGTTTTGCTGCTCTTGCAGGAAATAGTTGGTTCCTTCATGAAGATCAGTCTCAGTTGGTACTGATTCCAACCTCCAGGAGTTTCTTTTTTATTTTTTTATTTTCTTCTTTATTAATTACACTTTATTCACTTTGTGTTCCCTCTGTGGTTGTCTCCCTCCTCCCATCCCAATCCTTCCCTTCCTCCACCCTATGCATGCATGCCCATCATCCCCAAGTCCACTGATAGAGGAGGACTTCTTTTCCTTCCTTCTGATCCTACTCAATTAGGTCTCATCAGGAGTGGCTACAATTGTCTTCTTCTGTGGCCTGGTAATGCTGCTTCCCCCTCAGGGGGAGGTAATTAAAGAGCAGGACAATCAGTTCATGTCAGAGACAGTCCCAGTTTCTATTACAATGGAACCCACTTGGATACTGAACTGCCATGGGCTACATCTGTGCAGAGGTCTTAAGTTATCTCTATGCATAGATGCACAAATTGTGGTATATCTACACAATGGAATATTACTCAGCAATAAGAAAAACAAGGAAATCATGAAATTTGCAGGTAAATGGTGGGATCTGGAAAAGATCATCCTGAGTGAGCTATCCCAGAAGCAGAAAGATGCAAATGGTATATACTCACTCACATAGACATATAATATAGGATAAACCTACTAAAATCTGTACACCTAAAGAAACTAATCAAGAGGGAGGACTCTTGCTAAAATGCTCACTTCCTATCTAGAAAGGCAAAGAGGTTGGACATCAGAAGAAGGAGAAAAGAGGGAACAAGTCAGGAGCCTGACACAGAGGACCTCTGAAAGGCTCTGCCCTGCAGACTATCAATGTAGATGCTGAGACTCATGGGCAACCTTTGGGCAGAGTGCAGGGAATCTTAGGAAAGAAGTGGGAAACAGCAAGAGCTGGAGAGGATAGGAACTCCACAAAGAGAGCAACAGAACCAAAAACTCTGAGCAGAGTGGTCTTTCCTGAGACTGATATTCCAACCAAGGATGCATGGAGATAACCCAGGAGTTTCTTTATGTCACCACAGCTTCAGGGATTTTACTTGAGTGAGGCAGTGAGGAGCATGTCCCAGAAGTGGTGCAAAGTTATTAGTATATTGTAGATCTTCAAAATACTTGTAAAGATTTTTTTTCTTATCTTCCAAACAAGTCTAATGCAATAACTACAAGTCTGTCACACAATAAAAAAAAATCATCCTTTGTTTTTAATTAAAATATGCAAACCTGTTTTTTTGCCTGTATTCTTATTCAGTAGGAAAATGCTTAGCTGGGATGGAAGGACACTTCCATACTTGAATTTTTGCCAAAACCTGTTTTTTTTGTTGTTTGTTTGTTTGTTTTTTAATAGTAATCTTAATGGTGTCTTGTTATGTAAGGCTGATTTTCTTATTTTATTTATTTTTATTATTTGAAATGCAGAGACTTTTATCTTCTTCCATGTTGTAACACCCAAAATCTCCTTTGTTTTTATGTCTATTCAATTTATTGAATTCACATGCCCTGTCTTTTTAAATTAAATGTCATCTATATATCAAATATCAATAATAAACAAAAACTTTTCAGCCTTCAGATTTTCTAAAGCTGGTCTGAATTTAAGACACATACTGTGTATACTCACTTATAAGTGTATACTAGACCAATAATATAGGATAAACATACTAAAATCTATACACCGAAAAAAGCTAAGCAAGAAGGAGGTCCCTGGGTTTGATGATCAATCCTCACTCGGAAAGACAAACGGGAAGGGCATTGGAAGAAGGAGAAAGGGGGAAAAAGAACAGGAGCCCGCCACAGAGGGCAGTGTATAAAAGCAAATACTCAGACTCATAACCAAACTTTGGGCAGAGTGCAGGGGATCCTATGAAAGAAGGAGATAGTGATACCTGGAGACAATAGGAGTTCCACAAGGAGAGCAATAGAACCAAAATATCTAGGCACAGGGGTCTTTTCTGAGACTGATACTCCAACCAAGGACCATTAATGGATATAACTTAGAACCCCTGATCAGATGTAGCCCATGGTAGCTCAGAATCCAAATGGGTACCCTACTAAGGGAAACAGGGCCTGTCTCTGACATGAACTCAGTGGAGGGTTCTTTAACCACCCCCTCCTGAGGGGTGAGCACCCTTGCCAGGCCAGAGAGAAGGAAAATGCAGCCAGTTCTGATATGACATCATAAGATAGGGTCAGATAGAAGGGGAGGAGTACCTCCCCTATCAGTAGACTTGGAGAGTGGCATGAGAGGAGATAAGGAAGAGAGGGTAGGATTGAGAGGGAATGAGGGAGGAAGCTATAGCTGGGATACAAAGTGAATAAACTGTAATTAATATAAAAATTGAATTATTTTTAGAATCATCACTTTTTTCAAGTTGTCTTAACTATGTTGTCACATTTTGTATACCTCAAGCCTTCCCATTCCTTGTTGCCTCTACCTAATCACCCATAGCATGAACACTAGTCCAACAACAGAATCCTAGTTTTAATTATCTAATAATGAATTAAGTGGATTACACACATTTGAACTGCTAATTTTTCAGAGGCATGAAAATAAAATATGTCTTGGATCCAAAGAATACTTCAATATCTACGGACTTGTCCTTACTGAATTGATTTGACTCTGTGAAATGAATAAATTTTTGTATGTCTGTGCTGTCTCTATATTCATCAAGGGACTTCAAACTGTCTTCATTGAAACTATGCCACAAGAAAAAAGTTTAAGGTACAATGTTTGTATATACTGTGCCTTAAAAGCTTTGACATGATTAATTCTCTTCACTTCAGGCTGGTGCTTTGATAAAGTTAAGTGGTAATGACACATTAAGGAGAAAGAAGAGAAGACTTACACTTCATGATCCTTGGTTGTTCTGTTTCATTTTGTTGTTTCTTGTTTCTTTTCTCTTTTCTTGTTTTGCAAGGGAAAAGGTTGTTTTTCTAAGAAGTCATTAGTGTCTCTTTTGCTTTGGGGTAAATTTTGTTCTTCAAAACCTTGAATTCTTAACTTTAAGTATCTTAGAATCAGACTGCTTTTGTTGAAAGAGAAATTCTACAGATGCTACTATGGTAAAACTCGGTCACTAGGAAAAAAGCTGTGATCTAAAGACCAAAATCATTAAAAATAATTTGTCATCTTAATACTTAGGCAAATGTCAGCAACCATGCAAAGACAAATGGAATAGTCTATCTTCTACCAGAAGTCTAGGAACAAGGCTTTCATGAGGAAACAGTCTTACTGTGTCAACTTATTCATCTTGGACATTCACTCTCAAGACCTACAAACAAACTTCAACAGCAAAACATATTTTCATTATTTGAAGGTCCTAGTCTGTGGTATTCTGGTAAAACCATACTTACAAACCATACAATAATATACAGATTACTACGAAGAAAGAAAACAATTTTAATAACAAAAGAAATGAAATTAAGAAATAAAAACTCCTCTGTATGATAACTGCAGTAATGTCAGGTCGAAAAGAAATGATTAATGAAAAATATTTGTAAAAATTTTGTTACAGGAAAATGTGTATATAAGTGTTAGTGTATGTGTATATTAGATGTGTGTGTCTGCCTGTGGATGTTCTTAGGGCATCAGGACCCCTAAGGACAATCTTGAAGATTACGAGCCACTCAACATGAGTGCTTGGAACTATATTCAGTTCCCCTCAAAAAATAACAAAAGTTATTAACTTCTGGGCCATCTCTCCAGCCCTCAAAATGTCTAAAAAGATATGAAATTCATAAAAATTAAATACATTCTTTTGAGGTGAATAAATATGTGAATTCAGTGAAGTATGCTTAATTAATCCTTGCTTTTGCTAGAATGATAATCGGGATTATTTAATAACAATCACCTGAATGAAATAGTAGGCACAGGTTATAAGTAAACTCTACTTTTCTTAGACATTCAGTACACTTACCGTTCTTAAGGTATTTCTCTGTGTACATAAAGATGTCTTTGCCTCAGATCTCTTTTTCATCTGAAGCTGGTCAGGCAATAGAAAAAGCCCTTTAATTTTTTTCTTTAGACTTCAGTGTCAGTGTTTTACCCATGAACTGTACTTGAACCTGGCTTTAGTCAACCATTTGTCTAAAAAGGAAAGTACTCAACCCTAGCCTCCTCCTCACCCTTGCTCAGGCTTTCAATATATATAAATATTTTTAATATATGTAAACTTTCCTTTTTCTCTTCCTTTTGTGACTGTAGGAACTAAAGTTTAATATCTCTAGTACAATCTAGTAGTTAGATCAGGAATTCTTCCCTACAAGTTCCAAATTGACTTGTTTTATTTTCATAATTTGCATATGTGTGATATTGATTACTTCATCATTTCTTCTTCTGTTATAAAAACAAGAAAAGAGGTAAATGTAATGCTCAAACTTCATAACTTGTAAAGCTATGTTTCTGACATGAACTCAAGGCAGGCTCTTTAACCTCTTCCCTCCCCCTGCCCCTGAGGGAGGAGCAGCCCTGCTAGGCCGCAGAGGAGTATTTTGCAGCCAGTCCTGAAGATACCTGATAAACCAGGGTCAGATGAAAGGGGAGGAGGTCCTCCCTTATCAAGGGACTTGAAAAGGGCAGGGAGGAGATGAGGAAGAGAGAGTGGGATTGGGAGGGATGAGAGAGCAGAATACAGCTGGGATAAAAAGTTAATAAACTGTAACTAATATTTAAAAAATAAAATAATAATAATAAAGCTATGTAACAAAGTTATGTCTATATGCCACAGTCCTTATTTGTCTATATTAATTGTGATAAAATCATCTTAGATACCTTCCTTTGGAAAGGGAAAGTGTTCACCAAAGTCAGCAAAATTTTCCATTCTGTACACATTTTCTCTGAATGACACAAAGTGTCTCTAGTATCCAGGAGGCTTTTCAATTTTAAATTTAATAGGACCATTGTGAAAAGATTTCTTCCTTGGAATATAATAAATCTGGGTCCAAGGTCGACTGAGTTGGAAGCAAAGGTTTTATAAGTGGGTCATTCACAAGAATAATGAGATTCTAAGAGTGCCCAGTGCACTTTATGCCTCCTGTTTCCTTGACTGTGTATCACACCTTTCTAAGAGCAGTGTCATATATTGTTCACCTGATGAACATTATTCATATATTGCTGTACACAGCCACTGGGCACATTTTTTTCTTAACAATATCATAATTCAGTATTTAGCCATTCTGCTATTCTTCCAAACAATTCTCTTCCCCTGTGAAGAATGCCTTAAAGCAGAAAATGCCAAGTATACATGCTCTGATTGTCTTTCAGTGATATCCAAAGACAGCACACAGAATTCTTATCACTATGAGTGACGTTGGATCCTCCGCATCATCATGAAAGAGATTTTAGTTCTTTTCCCACAGTAATTAATGAAACCCTAATTACTATAGACTATTGTATTCCCCACATTCTGTTGGAAACCAGTCAATTTGGCCAGCAAGTTATGAAACTATGTTATTATGCAGAGTGTGGTGTCTTGACTGAGAATGGCTCTATGGGCTTCTATATTTGAATGCTTGGTCTATTGTTGCTGGAACTCTTTAGGAAGAATTAAGAGGTGTGGTCTCAATAGAGGAGGTGTTACACTGAGGTGGAACTGGAGGATTCAAAATCCAATGTCATTCCTAGTTAGCTTCCTTGTATGCCCTGTGCTTGTGGATCATGATGTCAGCTTTCAGCTACTACTGCTACTTCACTGTCTTCATGTCTGCTACCTTGTTCTCTGTCATCATGGTCATGGATGCTAGCCTTCTGCAGCAGCAAGCTCTCAATAAAACGTGGCTTCTCTAATTGGCCTGCGTTGCAGCATCATATCATAGCAATAGAAAATTAGCCAAGTCACAGAAAATACATATAAGCAGTGTACTTGAATTGTGTTGCATCTGAAGTAAAAAATAACTTGTGTTTCTTTCTGACCAGTACGTAGAGTCAGGCATCTTTGATAGTATTCAGAAAACATATTCAAAATTCTACACTATAATAATGATGTGTGGTGTGCCAAGCATGGTGGCACAAGTCTGTAATCACAGCACAGAGACAGAGGCAGGTTGATCTCTGTGAGTTCAAGGCTAGCCTGGTCTACAAAGAAAATCCAGGACAGATAAGGCTACACAGAGAATTCCTGTTTCAAAAAGCAAACACACACACACACATACACACACACACACTAATATTTAGTGTGTGTGTTCAGCAACCAAGGCATTCTCTTTTTAATTAATTTTTTATATTAATTACAGTTTATTCACTTTGTATCCCAGCTGTAGCCCCCTTCCTCATTCCCTCACAATCCCACCCTCTCTCCCTCATCTCCTCCCAAGCCCCTCTCCAAGTCCACTGATAGCGGAGGTCCTCTTCCCCTTCCATCTGACCCTAGCTTATTAGGTCTCTTAATTGTGCAATAGAAACATTACATGTCTAGCCAAACTCTTTTTTTTTCATATAATGCACATTTCTTTACTAGTAAAATTATCTGATTAGCTCTCTAGAAATGTCAGTTTAAATAGGAAAGAATCCAAATATCCATCAACAAAAATTCATATATATATTCCTATATATGTAAATATACATACACAAACATATGCTGAAAGCCTTGCTCCCATAAATTTTATAGAATAACTTTATACCATCAGTATTTCTAAATGTATTCTTACTTATTCTTACAAAATAAGTAAAAGGTTTTAGATAATTCTCTCAGCTCACAGCACAATTCTTTGAAATTAACCCAAACATTGGTTTTGGCTCATTTTTATATTTTATGAAAGCCATCTTTTTGACATAGGTATTTGTTTTCTTGGGATGCTTACACAGATGTTTATCATGGGCAGAGAACCTGCAAACCTTTAGTGGGTTCAATCTCAGTTCATCATCTTTACACTGAGTACATTACTTTTCTTTCAATCATGATGGTGGGATTTCTAGTTTTCTTAAATAAAGTGAATTTTCAAGCTCAAAGGATTTTACACACGGCTAACCAAACTCTTTATGATTATAATTAAAGTGTTGCTCCACAAGGCGAAACCCATAACTGACGTTATGACCTAGTCAAAAACATATGGCTAGATAAATTGTTGGCCTTAGATGAGATTCACTTAATGGACATAGAATTAAATCAACTTCAAATAAGTTATTACATTTCTAGATCAATGCATCTCACAATCTTCTTAACTGTCTTAGTTATGGGTTCCATTGTTGTGAAGAGTCTCTATGAGCATAGCAACTCTTGTAAAAGGAAACATTTAATGGGGAGCTGGCTTACAGTTCAGAGGTTTAGTCCACTGTCATCATGGAGGAAAGTTTGGCACATGCAGGCAGACATGGTGCTGATGAAGTAGCTGGGAGTCCTACATCTGGATGGAAGGCAGCAGGAAGAGAGAGTTACATTGGATCTGGTTTGAGCATCTGAAACCTCAAAGACTGCCTCTAGTAACATACTTCCTCCAACAAGGCCACATATTTAATAGTGCTTCTGGGGACCATTATCATTCAAACTACCACAGTCACCACAGCTTCTATTTGGTGATTAATACAGAGATCCACAGACCCACAATGGGTCAAAACACAGAGAATGAGACGCTGCAAAATGCTCAGCACTGAATGGAATATATGCCACATACCAATCCCCTAAATCTTGAAGAAAATTGAAGAAGTTAGAGGAGTGTGAGATCCAGAGTCAGGGTTTGAAGATGGAAACTGTGTCTTGTAGACACTACACAAACATTGCACAAATGAATTCACAGAAGTTAAAACAACAAAATTCCTGAAACTCCAAACCAGAGCAATCTCAACCTACAGGTGAATTTTTTGAGTAAAAAAGCTCAATCCTAGTTGTGACACAGCTGTCAATAGCTGCTGAGAGAGGGAATGATCTTTTTGTCTAAAAGTACAGACCCTGGTAAATCAACCACATTCCAGTGGAAGTCTAAAAATATAAGGATACTTGGTCTGCACACATTCATCTAGAGATGTTAAACAAAAAACAAAAAGATAGAGATTTTATGGAAAAGGATTGATTGCGGATATGGACAGTTGGTAGAAAGGTAGTGATCAAGGTCAATACATGTTGTGTAAAATTTTTAAAGTACTAATAAAATTCTAAGAATATTATAGTCAAACTTCCACACTTAGTAAAGATATGGATATCATTATAATTTGTCTGTACAGATTTGAAGTTCAGTAGATTTCACCTTGATTCTTTGTCATGTATGAAAAATGTCAATTGATTTTACCTTCTGTCATAAGTTTGAAGACTTTAGTACAGACTCTGACAAAGAATAGTTATGAATCTTAAACATATTCTTTTAAGATATCAGTAACTTCGAAATTGGTCTTAAAATTCACTTACTGTAGAGAGCTGCGTAATGCCGAGCCTTAAAGATGGAGCTAGTTTCCGCCTTCCACCTACCCAATGGTGAGTGCTCTCTGTCACAAACAACTCCATATTTGGCTAAGACTGAGAATCTGGCTTGCTTCCGTGTATGTGAACCTATCTGCATTGCTCACGTGGCACGCTGGGGTTGGCTACCCAGAGGCTATTTAAGCTGTGGGCTGGCTTTCCCCAGGGTCAGAAGATTGTTCAAGGTTCTTGAATAAACTGCATTGAGAAGAAAAAAAAAATTCACTTGCTCTTTTATCTGCTTAATGCCTCACCCTGGCAGACAGTGATGTTTGGTATTTGAAAAGTAATCCATTGAGGATTAATAGTCAAATTACCCACAATGTGAGGATTTTTAAATTATTTTTCTATATTAATTACAGTTTATTCATTTGTATCCCAGCTGTAGCAGCCCCCTCCCTCATTCTCTCCCAATCCTACCCTGCCTCCCTTATTTGCTCCCATGTCCCTATCAATGTCCACTGATAGGGCAGGTCCTACCCCCTTCCATCTGATACTAGCTTATCAGGTCTCATCAAGACTGGTTTCATTGTCCTCCTCTTTGCCCTGGCAAGACTGTTCCCCTACTGTGTTCTGAGCCTGATACTCCAACCAAGGATCATTTATGGATATAACCTATAACCCCTGCTCAAAGGTATGTTTCTTAATAAGCAATCACACTTAAAAAACAAACAAACAAAAAAACCTTATTGCTTCTTTGTGAGTTTCATATCACGTACCCCAGTCCTGCTCATCTCCACATCCCCTTGTATGTTCCCTTCACTCTTGTGACCTCACCCCCAAAATAAAAAAAAACACAAACAAAAAACAAAGAAAACTTTTCATCCCGGAAGCTGTATTATGTCGCAGAGTGCCTCACAGTATGTCCTCCGCTCAAGCATCTTCACTTGCGAATGTTTGCTGCAATGAGTTATTGGTTTGGTTTGAGATCTCTGACATCTGTGCATCCATCATTGTTGGATCTTCACCTGGCCTCCTCCTGGTTATCCTGTTGTGGCCCTGTGCCGTAGAGATCCTCCATCTTTGGAACAGTAGGACCAGCCTTTTCACATGTCCCAACCATTCACTGATAATGTCGATTTAAGGTGAGCCAACTCAAAGCCTTGGATTTGGGCCTGGATGGTAGCTGAGCTGGTCTGCCTGCTGACTCTTCTGCATCACTAACACCAGTGAGCTCTACAGCACAGCTCTGGTAGGCCACCCAATGCCTACATAGGCAGGAGGCAAGGTCACCTCCTCAGCAGCCATGAAATTCGTTGCTCAAACTTACTATGTAATAGATTGTGTACCAACATGAGAAGTATACAGAAGAGGCATATTTGATTCTGTGTGAATTGCTGCTTTTATTTGTCCATATTATAGCTATAAAGGAAACAGTATGTCTGTGGAGTAATTGTTTCTAGCTACGCACAATATGTATTCCTTCACAATGTCACTAAATTAATGCATAGGTATCAGCTATGCCTTTTCAACTCAAAAAATTCTTAGATTTAAGTTTAGTAATGCCCAGATTTTTTTGTTTCTGTTGCTCTCTTTGTGGAGCTCCTGTTCCCTCCACATTTTTTTTATCTCCCCCTTCTTTCATAAGATTCCCTGCACACTGCAAAAAGTTGGCTTTGAATCTCAGCATATGTTTTCATACCCTGATGGGTAGTCTTTCAGAGGCCCTCTCTGTTAGGCTCCTGTCCTATTCCCTGTTTTTTCTCTCTTCTGATGTCCAGGGTCCTCCATCTTGATTAGCTTCCTTAGGTGTAGAGATTTTAGTATGATTAGCCTATATTATATGTCTAATATCCACTTATAAGTGAGTATATACCATGTGTGTATTTCTGATTCTGGATGATCATTTCTGCCTTGCAGAAGCACCTTCAAGCACTAAGAAGATGTCACTCCCTGGGGACTGTTTGACAGATAAACAGAACAACTGCCAGAGAGAGGGATTTCAAAGTAACTTCTAGAAAAAAAAAAAAAAAAAGCAGTATTGTAACTGTAACGCTCTATTCTTCTTAAAAGATCCCAATCATAAGAGCAGTTCACATAATAAAAAATAAAGATAAAAGTGAAGGTAATCGAACTTAAATCTAATGAAACTCATTTAGGTGAAGAAATAATACAGGGCCCATTAGACTGTCTAAATTACCTTTGCTTCTTTGCAATCATTCCTATAATCATTACCTAAAGCTAATGTTAACCTAATGTTTTTTTTTTCTCAGAAGAAAGAAAAAGAAAAAAAAAATCTCATTAGATACTGTATTTCAAAACACAAAACTCCTAATGCTCTAAAGCTCAAAGTGTTAAAATTTGACTTTTCAATTACCCCATTTCCTCCAACACTTAAATCAATTTCCAGAGACAATTCAGGTACCTGACACTGTACACGTATATTTCTTTCCTTATTTCAAGCAGTTTCAGTAATCACTTGTTTCTTCCCGTCAGTGCTACAAATTGGATGTCTTCATTGATCTGTTTTTCTTTTTGTACATTGAGAATTCATGAAACGTTGTGCTGTATATTTTATTTGCTCTGCAAGTCTGAATCTCTTTGTTCTAGTAAAATATTGGCATTAGTTACAGGATATTACCTCCCTTCCCAACACCCTGTTTACCCAGTTGAAAGACTGGAGGAATGACATATGGTCTGACCACTTGTGGGCAAAGAAACACTGTAGGTGCATTTCATTACTAACTTGTCTTTTTTTAATTTTAATTTTTATATTAATTACAGTTCATTCACTTTACATCCCAGCTGGAGCCCCCTCCCTTATTCTTTCCCAATCCCACTCTCCCTCCCTCAATCTCCTCCCACACCCCTCCCCAAGTCCACTGATAGTGGAGGACTACCTTCCCTTCCATCTGGCCCTAGTCTACTAGGTCTCATCAGAGCTGGCTCCATTGTCTTCCTCTGTTGCCTGGTAAGGCTGTTTCCCTCTCAGGGGGAGGTGATCAAGGAGCCAGCCACTGGGTTCATGTCAGAGACAGCCCCTGTTCCCATTAATAGGGAACCCATTAGGATACTGAGCTGCCATGGGCTACATATGTGCAGGGGTTCTAGGATATCTCCATGCATGGTCCTTGGTTGGAGTATCAGTCTCAGAAAAGACCCCTGGGCCCAGATTTCTTGGTCCTGTTGTGCTTTGTGGAGCTTCTGTCTCCTTCATAATCTGGAGGCCCTATCTTGACTTCCCCCCCCCCCGTTTTGGAAATTCTATGTCCTATTGAATCTCATGAGTAGTATATATATTTTCTTTTCTTAATTTAAGTACACTTTATTCACTTTGTATCTCCCCATAAGCCCTTCCCTCCTCCTCTCCCAATCCTACCTTCCCTTCCCCTTCTTCATACATGCTCCTCCACAAGTCCACTGATAGGGGAGGTCCACCTCTTCTTCCTTCTGATCTTAGTCTATCAGATCACATCAGGAGTGGTTGCATTGTCATCTTCTGTGGCCTGGTAAGGCTGCTCCCTCCTCAGGGGGAGGTGATCAAAGAGCAGGCCAATCAGATAATGTCAGAGGCAGTCCCTCTTCCCATTACTATGTAACCCAGTTGGACACTAAACTGCCATGGCATACATCTGTGCAGGGGTTCTAGGTTCTCTCCATGCATGGTACTTCGTTGGAGTATGAGTCTCTGGGAAGACCCCTGTGTTCAAATTTTCTGGTTCTGTTGCTCTCCTTGTGAGGTTCCTGTCCTCTCCAGCTCTTACTATTTCCCACTTCTTACATAAGATTCCATGCACTCTGCTCAACAGTTGGCCATAAGTCTCAGCATCTGCTTTGATGGTCTGCAGGGCAGAGGCTTTCAGAGGCCCTCTGTGGCAGATTCCTAGCTTGTTTCCTGTTTTCTTCTTCTTCTGATGTCCATCCTCTTTGCCTTTTGGGATGGGGATTGAGCATTTTAGTCAGGGTCCTCTCTCTTGATTAGTTTCTTTAGATGTATAGATTTTAGTAGGTTTATCCTATGTTATATGTCTATATGAGTGAGTATATACCGTGTGTGTCTTTCTGCTTCTGGGACAGCTCACTCAGGATGATCCTTTCCAGGTCCCACCATTTACCTGCAAATTTCATGAGAATTTCCTGCTCTTCGTGTTTTTTTCTATACCAAGGCTCTATGAGATAATAGAAAAAAAATTGGAGCGTGCAGTGTAGAATAAAACACCTGAGTAGGAGCTGAATTCAATATTCCAGGTTTTTCCAAGCCTCATGACCTCACTTACTTAATGGGGTTCTGCCTGAGGCAGGTTGAGTTGTTTTATTTGCAACAACAAACACACAAAAATCCAATCAAAGGTAAGCAATGGAGATGATGCTTTACTTAATACTTTACTCATTTTTCTGTTGTGACTGTAGAATATCATATAGTGGATTAAAACAATAAACATTCATTATATCTCACAGTTTCTCACAAGTCTGAAATGAGCCTTCCTTGCGTAGTCAATATGTCAGCAGAACTGGTATTTCAAGGAATCATTTAAGAATTCCGCATTCCTTACTTTTTCAGGTACACTTAGCTTCTCATATCCTTTGCTATTTTATTAATTCATTAAGGACAACAATGGCCCATTTAGATCTCATTCATTCTTGGTTGTCATAAACAACAACAAAACCCAGTAATTTACAGGTATTTTTTAAGTATGTTGTGTATACAATACTTGTTTTATGTTTAAAATATTAAGTTTTATTTTTATCTTGTTCACTCTCCTTTGAAAATTCTTCCCAGATACATTTCCCATTCCTTCATCTTTTAGCTTTGTTTCCTCTTTTTTTTTTTCTTTTAAAAACCTATCTAGCCCAATTTGTATTCCACATACAAACTTTAATGTGTAGTCATCCACTGAAGCATGGTCAATCTACCAAAGACTACATTTTTTAAAAGAAAACAGACCATTTCTCTCCAAGAAGTTATTAATTGCCAGTAGCTCCTCAACTATGGCTGGGATTGTGTTCTTACCTCTCCTTTCTATGGTGGAATTTCTGATTGATCAGAGATTCATAAGATCTTATCAATGCTGTCACAATTGTAGTAAGTGCTTATGCACAAATTCTCTAGTATGTCTTAAAAAAAATTATTTTCTTGTAGTTATCCATTGACTATGGCAACCGAGCAATGTTCCCAAATTTTCTTCACAGTGATCCCTATGCCTTGGGAGGAGAGTGTGTGTTGTAGGTCTTCCATTTGAGGCTGTAAAGTTCTGTAATTTCTTATTCTCTGAATTTTGATTGATGGTGGATGTCTGTGTTGGTACCACCTACTTTAATTAGCAACTTCATTGATCAGGGAGATTCACATATCTATGAATATTACAATAAATCATTACTAGCTTGTTTAATATTATATTTATTCAGCACTATTATGTTCTTGCCTATGGCCTATAATCTGTTGACCACACCTCTTGGTCCAATAACAGTACTAGGTGTGGGTTTTATCCTGAAGTCTGGAACTTAAATGCAATCATAACCTCACCTGATATTCATGCCACTATTACACAACTTGATATATCTTGTCAACACAGTTATTGTTATTCTCAGATGACACTTCTGGATAAGACAGATGATTACTTTTCTCTTCGGGTAGTATGGATAACATCTTTCAGTGCCCTAAAAGCTTACCTACTTGATTTCTCTAGATTGTGTGGTTCAAATATGTGGAGTCTATAGCAATAAGGTGTGAACTATCAATTTCTGATAAGAATGAGTACAGCCTGAAGTATTTAGCAGTTTATAGAACTTCAATGACCAATGGCTACACTTATTCCTGGCATTGATATTCTAAGCGGTGTGTAGTTGGGGCATTGTCAGTCCTCTAAAGGGTGACTGTGAATCCCGAAGATGTGAAGGGAAAGACCACCTAACTAAATCATGACCAAATTAATTAAAGCAGGCAATTAATTGAAGTAAGTTTATTTTTTAAATTTATGTACACATGCTGTCTTCCCTGAAAGGCAGAGTAAAAGAGATTAGCCTCGGATGAGAGGAAGATATGTTTTCTTTCTTTCTTTCTTTCTTTCTTTCTTTCTTTCTTTCTTTCTTTCTTTTTATTTTTTTATCAGTTACATTTTATTAACTCTACATCCCAGCTGTGTCCCGATCCCTCATTCCCTCCCAGTCCCTCCCTCCCTCCCTCATCTCCACTGTGCCCCTTTCCAAGTCCACTGATAGTGGGGACGTCCTCCCCATTCACCTGATCCTGTTTTATCAGGTATCTTCAGGACTGGCTGCAAAGCCCTCCTCTGTGGCCTAACAGGACTGCTCCTCCCTTCGGGGGTGGGGAGGCCAAAGAGCCAGTCACTGAGTTCCTGTTAGAAATAGTCCTTGCTCCCCTCACTTTGGGAAACCAATTGGTTACTGAGCTACCACAGGCTACATCTGAGTGGAGGTTTTAGGTTATATACTTACATGCTCCTTGGTTGAATGTCAGTCTCAGAAAAGACCCTGTGCCCAGATATATTTGGTCCTTGTGGAGCTCCTATCCTTTCCCCATCAGACTAACTCCCCTTCTTTCTTATGATTCCCTGTACTCTGCCAAAGGTTTGGTCATGAGTCTTTGCTTTGAAAACACTGCTAGTTAGAGTCTTTCAGATGCACTCAGTAGACTCCTGTCATACGTTCAATGCACATCCCATCTGTCTTTCTAAATGAGGATTGATCATCTTACCCCATGTCCGCTCAATTGATTATCTTTTCAGGTGTATAGATTTCATTATGTTTATCATATTTTATAGGTCTATATAAGTGAGTATATCCCATGTTTGTCTTTCTCCTTCTGGGATATTTTACTCAGAATGATCTTTTCTAGATCCCACCATTTGCCTGCAAATTTCATGATTTCCTCCTTTTTGATTGCTGAGTAGTATTCCATTGTATAAAAATACCACAATTTCTGTACCCATTCCACCATTGATGGGCATCTGGGTTGTTTCCAGGTTCTGGCTATTACAAATAGAGCTGCTATAAATATGGTTGAGCAAGTGTCCTTTTTGTGTACTTGAACAAACTTTGGGTATATACCTAGCAGTGGTATAGCTAGGTCTGGAGGAAGCACTATTCCTAGATGTCTTAGGAAGCGCCAGATAGCTTTCCAGAGTGGTTGTACCAGTTTACATTCCCACCAGCAGTGGAGGAGGGTTCCCCTTTCTCCACAACCTCTCCAGCATGTGTTATCGCTTGAGTTTTTCATCTTGGCCATTCTCATGGGTGTAAGGTGATATATCAGGGTCGTTTTGATTTACATTTCCCTGATGGCTAATGAGGATGAGCATTTCTTTAAGTGTTTTTCTGCCATTTGATATTCCTCTGTCAAGAATTCTCTGTTTAGCTCTGTACCCCATTTTTTAATTGGATTACTTGGATTGCTGCTTTTCAGCTTCTTTAGTTCTTTGTATATACTGGATATTAGTCCTCTGTCAGATAAAGGGTTAGTGAAGATTCTTTCCCAATCTGTAGGCAGTCGTTTTGTTTTGATGACGGTATCCTTTGCTTTACAGAAACTTTTCAGTTTCATGAGGTCCCATTTATTGATTGATGCTCTTAGAGCCTGTGCTGTTGGTGTTCTGTTCAGGAAGTTGCCTCCTGTACCAATGAGTTCTAGGCTGTTCCCCACTTTTTTTTCAATTGATTTAGGGTATCTGGTTTTATGTTGAGGTCCTTGATCCACTTTGACTTTAGTTTTGTGCAGGGTGATAAATATGGATCTATTTTCATTTTTCTGCATGTAGACATCCAGTTGGTCCAGCACCATTTGTTGAAGATGCTGTCTTTTTTCCATTGAATGGAATTGGCTTCTTTGTCGAATATCAACAAAGTATTCATAGGTGTGTGGATTTATTTCTGGGTCTTCTATGCGGTTCCATTGATCCTCCTTTCTGTTTCTATGCCAATACCATGCAGTTTTTATTACTGTTGCCCTGTAGTACAGCTTGAGATCAGGAATGGAGATACCTCCAGATGATCTGTTGTTGTACAGGATCGTTTTGGAGATTCTGGGTTTTTTGTTTCTCCATATGAAGCTGAGAATCTTTTTTTGAAGGTCTGTAAAGAATTGAGTTGGTATTTTGATGGGAATTGCATTGAATCTGTAGATTGCTTTTGGCAGTATGGCCATTTTCACAATGTTAATCCTACCAATCCATGAGCACTGGAGATCTTTCCATCTTCTGATATCTTCTTCGATTATTTCTTTCTTCAGAGACTTAAAGTTTTTCTCAAACAGGTCTTTCACTTGCTTGGTTAGAGTCACACCAAGGTACTTTATGTTATTAGTGGCTATTGTGAAGGGTGTTGTTTCCCTAATTTCTTTCTCAGCCGTTTTGTCTTTGGTATATAGGAGGGCTTCTGATTTTTTTGAGTTGATTTTGTATCCTGCCACTTTGCTGAAGGTGTTTATCAGCTGAAGGAGTTCTCTGGTTGAATTTTTGGGGTCGCTCATGTATACTATCATATCATCTGCAAATAGTGACACTTTGACCTCTTCCTTTCCGATTTGTATCCCCTTGATCTCCTTTAGTTGTCTTATTGCTCTGGCTAGGACTTCAAGTACTATGTTGAAGAGATATGGGGACAATGGACAGCCTTGTCTTGTCCCTGATTTCAGTGGGATTGATTTAAGTTTCTCTCCATTGAGTTTGATGTTAGCTATAGGCTTGCTATATATTGCCTTTACTAGGTTTAGGTATGTGCCTTGTATCCCTGATCTCTCCAAGACTTTAAACATGAATGGGTGTTGGACTTTGTCAAATGCTTTTTCAGCATCTAGGGAGATTATCATGTGGTTTTTCTCCTTCAGTTTGTTTATGTAGTGGATTACATTGATGGATACCCGTATGTTGAACCACCCTTGCATGCCTGGGATGAAGCCTACTTGGTCATGGTGGATGATATCTTTGATGTGTTCTTTGATTCGGTTTGCAAGTATTTTATTGAGTATTTTTGCGTCAATGTTCATAAGAGAGATAGGCCTGAAGTTCTCTTTTTTTGTTGGATCTTTGTGTGGTTTAGGTATTAAGGTGACTGTGGCTTCATAGAATGAGTTTGGTAGTGTTCCTTCTGTTTCTATTTTGTGGAATAGCTTGAGGAGAATTGGAGTTAGCACTTCTTTGAAGGTCTTGTAGAATTCTGCGCTTAAGCCATCTGGTCCAGGGCTTTTTTTGGAGGGGAGACTGTTAATGACTGCTTCGATTTCCTCGGGAGATATAGGGCTATTCAGTCTTTCTACCTGATCTTGACTTAGTTTTGGTAGATGGAATCTTTCAAGAAAATTATCCATTTCATTTAGATTCTCAAATTTTGTGGCATATAGGCTTTTGTAGTATGACTTAATAATTGTTTGGATTTCCTCAATGTCTGTGGTTATGTCCCCATTTTCATTTCTGATTTTGCTGATCTGGATAGCTTCTCTCTGCTTTTTAGTTAGTTTGGCTAAGGGTTTGTCTATCTTGTTGATTTTCTCAAAGAACCAGCTTTTTGTTTCATTGATTCTTTGGATAGTTTTATTTGTTTCTAGTTGATTGATTTCAGCCCTTAGTTTGATTATTTCCAGCCGTCTGCTCCTCTTGGGTGTATCTGCTTCTTTTTTTTCTAGGGTTTTCAGTTGGGCCATTAAGTTGTTTGTATGTGATGTTACAAATTTCTTCTTGCAGGCACTTAGTGCTATAAATTTTCCTCTGAGCACTGCTTTCAATGTGTCCCATAAATTTGGGTATGTTGTACCTTCCTTTTCATTGAATTCTAGGAAGTCTTTAATTTCTTTCTTTATTTCTTCCTTAACCCAGCTGTCACTGAGTAGTAAGTTGTTCAGTTTCCATGTGCGTGTCGGCTTTTTGTTGTTTCTGTTGTTGTTGAGGTCGAGCTTTAGTCCATGGTGGTCAGATAGTATACAAGGGATTATTTCAATCCTTTTGTATCTGTTGAGGCTTGCTTTGTGGCCCACTATATGGTCTATTTTGGAAAAGGTTCCATGAGGTGCTGAAAAGAAGGTGTACTCTTTTGAGTTTGGGTGAAATGATCTGTAGACGTCTATTAGGTCCGTTTGATTTAGGGATTCTGTGAGTGCTTTTATTTCCCTATTTGGTGTCTGTCTAGTTGATCTGTCCCTTGGTGAGAGTGGAGTGTTGAAGTCTCCCACTATTACGGTATTAGGATCAATGTATGATTTAAGCTTTAATAATGTTTCATTTACGAATGTTGGTGCTCTTGTATTTGGGGCATAGATATTCAAGATTGTGATGTCCTCTTGGTGGATTTTTCCTTGGATGAGAATATAGTGGCCCTCCTTATCTTTTTTGATTAACTAATATCTAATATTTTATTAGATATTAGGATGGCTACTCCTGCTTGTTTTCTGGAACCGTTTGCTTGAAAAACAGTTTTCCAGCCCTTTACTCTGAGGTAGTGTTTGTCTTTGTTGCATAGGTGTGTTTCTTGGATGCAACAGAATGTTGGATCCTGTTTCCTTAACCATTCTGTTAGCCTGTGTCTTTTTATTGGTGAGTTGAGTCCATTGATATTGATAGATAATAGTGACCAATGCATGTTAGTTCCTTTTGTAATAGAGTCGATGATCTAACCCTGTTTCATTGCTTGCTTGCTTTTCATTTTTGTTGGGACATTATCTGTATGCCCTGTTTTCTTGGGTGAATTTGTTTTCATTGGATTGGAGTTTTCCTTCTAGTATCTTCTGTAGGGATGGTTTGCTGTGTAGAAATTGTATAAATTTAGTTTTGTCATGGAATATTTTGTTTTCTCCATCTATGTTGATTGAAAGCTTTGCAGGGTATAGTAGTCTGGGTTGACATTTGTGATCTCTTAGAGTCTCCATGATATTTGCCCAGGCCCTTCTGGCTTTCATAGTTTCTGATGAGAAGTCCGGCGTGATTCTGATAGGTCTACCTTCATATGTTACTTGGCCTTTTTCCCTTGCTGCTTTTAATATCTTTTCTTGGTTCTGTAGATTTAGTGTTTTGACTATGATGTGACGTGATGTGTTTCTTCTCTGGTCTAGTCTATTTGGAGTTCTGTAGCCCTCTTGTATATTTATGGACATCTCTTTCTTTAAGTTGGGAAAATTTTCTTCTATGATTTTCTTGAAAATATTTTCTGGACCTTGGAGTCTGGAGTCTTCTTTTTCGTGAATTCCTATTATTCTTAGATTTTGTCTTTTCATAGCATCCTTGATTTCTTGGATATTTTGTGATTGGAACTTTTCTGATTTTACTTTTTCTTTGAGAGAAGTATCCATTTCTGCAAGTGTGTCTTCAGCTCCAGAGATTCTCTCTTCCATCTCTTGTAATCTGTTGGTGATGCTTACTTTTGTGGTTCCTGACCTTTTCTCCAAGTTCTCCAGCTCAAGGGTTTTCTCATTTTGTGTTTTCTTTATTGATTCTAATTCTGTTTTCATGCCTTGCACCATTTCTTTCATGTGTTTGAATTTGGATTCCTGTCTCTCTACGATGGCCTCTATTTCTTTTTTCATTTCCTTCTTATATGCCACTAATTTTTCCTCTACTTGTGTATCTATTTGTTTGGCTATGTTTGCCTGTGTTTCTTTAACGATATTGTCTATTTCTTCTTTCTTTGCCTCCAATTGACTGGCCATCTCTTTGAAAGACTTGTTCATTTCCTCCTTATGAGCCTCAAATAATTGGGCAAGCATGGCTTTAAAATCATTTTCCTGTGCTTCTGCTGAATTGGTGTATCCATCGATTTTGGGGTTTGCTGGTGAAGTCATGATGTCCTGATTTATGTTGGAAGTGTTCTTTCGCCTACCTCTGGCCATTGGCTTATCTGAAACCTTCCCTGTTTGTTTTTGGATTCTGCAGATCAGACTGGTGCTGTCTCTCTCTGGTGTCTGGAGAGTTCTTCAGGAAGCTGAGCACTCTCAGCGTGTGCTGAGGACTAGCTGTACCTGTGGGAGGAAAGTATGCAGGCGCAAACGGGGCAAATGCAAGCGTGTGTGCGTGCGCGCGCGTGTGTGTCTGTGTGTGTAAGTGTGCGTGGATGAGTTTCTCGAGGGACAGAGTGATGGCTAATGTTGAACCCTTGAGTGTGTGGGAGCGGCTCTGCACTGTATATGTTGCAGGCGCTAATGATGATCGCAGCGCAATTTCTGGCATTAACTGTCTTAGCTCCTCAATCAGGCCCACAAGGCAGGAACTTCAATGTCCCTAGTGCCCCTCTGTTTCCCAAAGTGGGTATGTGGGTGGGAGGGGGGTTCGATGCCTGGCTTCTGATTTAGAAGGACCCAGGATCTGGGGAACTGCAGATTCTCAAGGGTGCACTCACTTACAGGCAGGTCTCTTGGCCGAGATCTTGGTATCCGGGGCTCTCTGCTCTCTGGTTTGGCCCTGCTTCTTTGATGTGTTCCGCCAGTTCTGTGCTGCTGTCACTGCCAGGTTCTGAGGTCTTGCTGCAGCTGGAGATTTCAGGGTGGTCACTTCAGCAGGGATGGGGTAACCAGGCTCTCTGTTCTCTGGTTTGGCCCTGGTTAGTCTTAAACTGGAGGGCTGTGGTGTCCCGCCAGTTCAGTGCTGCTCCACTGCCATGTCCCACTGTAACTGGAGACTGGGTTGCTAGTCCCAATGCTTTCTGGGAAGTCCTGGGATCTCTTCGTTGTGCTCTCCAAGGTTGGGAGGCCCAGCGCCTGGTGTGTCCAGGTTGTATGACGTTTCTGCCTGGTTTTTGTGAGTATATAGCGTATTCTCTGTCACTGTGGGATTGGGCGGGCCGTACCATTAGTGATGGCGATCCTGTGGAGCTAGTATGGTGTCTAGCAGATTCGCGCCCTGGGAGGATGGTGCAGCCACTGTGCGAATCTGGGACTCTGGGTCATGTACTGCTGGCTTTTGTCTGCTGCTAAAGTGCTTGGGGCTCCGTCTCAGCAGCTGTATGCCCCAGGCAGTTAGGTCTGCGCTGAGAAAGATGGGTCCGCTGTGCTGCTGTGCCTAGGAGGAAGGAGGTCTGGGTGAAGGGAGTGCTGCAAGAACAAAGGATGGTTTCTCTCCTTCCCCAAGCAAGTCCCTGGGTGACCGGAGGCCAAAGTTTTCACCTCCTGCGATGTTCTCTGGTGTTCAGAAAGCCTCGCTGTGGTTTTCCTGGGTTGGAGGTCCTTCCATTCTCCAACTCAGAAGATCAGGTATCCCACCGCTCAGAAACTGTGTGTGCTAGTTGCCATCTTGGCTCCGCCCCCCCAAGATATATTTTCTTAAATCAGGTGTATGGAGTTTTTAAATGGGGGATTTTGCAGGCAAAATATGGAGGGCTATAGTAGCATAACAACTTTGTTCACAACAACCTCCTTAAACAGAGACAGGATTCCATGGTGGTCACAAGAAGGTGGTCATAAAAACTTTTTAAAATTTTTAATTATACTTTATTTACTTTGTATCCCCCACTCTAGTTCCCTCCCTCCTCCCCTTCCAATCCCTCTGTTCCTCCGCTTCTCCACATACTCCCCTCCCCAAGTCCACTGTTAGGGAAGGGTTTCTTTTTCTTCCTTCTGATCTTAGTCTGTTAGGTCTCACCAGGAGTGGCAGCATTGTCTTCCTCTGTGGCTTGGTAAGACTGCTTCTCCCTCAGGGGGAGGTAATCAAAGAGCAGGCCAATCAATTCATGTCAGAAGCAGTCCAACTTGGACACTGAAATGCCATGGGCTACATCTGTGCAGGGGTCCTAAGTTATCTCCATGCATGGTACTTGGTTGGAATATCAGTCTCAGGAAAGACCCCTGTGCTCAAATTTTTTGGTTCTGTTGCTATCCTTGTGGACCTCCTGTCCTCTCCAGATCTTACTATTATCTCTCACTTGTTTCATAAGATTCTCTGCATTCTGCCAAAAGTTTGGCCATAAGTCTCAACACCTGCTTTGATAGTCTGCAGGGCAGAGTCTTTCAGAGGCCCTCTGTGGGAGGCTCCTAACTTGTTTCCTGTTTTCTTCTTCTTCTGGTGTCCATCCTCTTTGCCATTTGGGATGGGAATTGAGCATTTTAGCCAGAGTCCTCCCTCTTGATTAGTTTCTTTAGGTGTACAGATTTCAGTAGTTTAATCCTATATTATATGTCTATATGAGTGAGTATATACCTTGTGTGTCTTTCTGCTTCTGGGATAGCTCACTCAGGATGATCCTTTCCAGATCCCACTATTTACCTGCAAATTTCATGATTTCCTTGTTTTTCACTGCTGAGTAATATTCCATTATGTAGATGTACCACAATTTCTGTATCCATTCTTCAGTTGAGGGGCATCTGGGTTGTTTCCGGCTTCTATAGCTTTATTACAAATAAAGCTGCTACAAGCATGGTTGAGCAAATGTCCTTATTGTGTACTTGAGCTTCTTTTGGATATATGCCTAGGAGTGGTAAAGGGGATAAAAATTGGAAAGGAAGAAGTCAAAGGATCACTATTTGCAGATGATATGATAGTATACCTGAGTGACCCCAAAAATTCTCCCAGAGAACTCCTACAGCTGATGAATACCTTCAGCAAAGTGTCAGGTTACAAAATTAACTAAAAAAAAATCAGTAGCCCTTCTGTATAAAAAAAGACAAAAGGGTTGAGAAAGAAATTGAAGAAACAACACCCTTCACAATAGCCAAAAAAGACATAAAGTGCCTTGGTGTAACTCTAACCAAGCAAGTCAAAGACTTGTATGAAAAAATTTCAAGTCTCTGAAGAAAGAATTAGAAGAAGATATCAGAAGATAGAATGATCTACCATGTTCATGGCTTGGCAGGATTAACATAGTAAAAATGGCCATCTTACCAAAAGCAATCTACAGATTCAATGCAATTCCCATCAAATTACCAACACAATTCTTTACAGACCTGGAAAGAAAAATTCTCAACTTCATATGGAATAACAAGAAACCCAGAATTGCTAAAACAATCTTCTACAATAAAAGATCTTCTGGAGGTATTTCCATGCCTGATCTTAAGCTGTCCTATAGAGCAACTGTAATAAAAACTGCATGGTACTGGCATACTTTGATCCACAGACTGGTGGATCAAAGAAACCGAATAGAAGACCCAGAAATAAACCCACACACTTATGGACACCTAATCTTTGACAAAGATGCCAAAACCATACAATTGAAAAAAGATAGCATCTTAACAAATGGTGCTGGTCTAACTGGATGTCTACATGTGAAAAATACAAATAGAATCATACTTATCACCCTGCACAAAACTGAAGTCCAAGTGGATCAAAGACCTCGACATAAAACCAGACACATTAAATCGGTTAGAAGAAAAAGTGGGGAAGACCCTAGAACTCATTGGTACAGGAGACAACTTCCTGAACAGAATAGCAACAGCACAGGCTCTAAGAGCAACAATCAATAAATGGGACCTCATGAAACTGAAAGCCTCTGTAAAGCAAAGGACACAGTCCTCAAAATAAAACTACAGCCTACAGATTGGGAAAGAATCTTTACCAACCCTCTATCTGAAAGAGGCTTAATATCCAGTATATATAAAGAACTAAAGAAGTTGAAAAGCAACAACTCAAATAATCCAGTTAAAAAATGGGGAACAGGGCTAAACAAGTAATCCAATTAAAAAATGGGGTGCAAAGCTAAATAGAGAATTCTCGAAAGAGGAATATCAAATGGCAGAGAAACACTTAAAGAAATGTTCAATGTCATTAACCATCAGGGAAATTCAAATCAAAACGACCCTGAGATTTCACCTCACACCCATCAGAATGGCCAAGATCAAAATCTGAAGTGACAATACATGCTGGAGAGTTTGTGGAGAAAGGGGAACCCTCCTCCAGTGCTGGTGGGAATGTAAACTGGTACAACAACTCTGGAAATCAATCTGGTGCTTTCTCAGACAACAAGGAATAGCTGTTCCTCAAGGTCATAACAACTTTTTGAAACAAAGGAAGGGTTGCAGGATAGTTACTAAATTTTTGAAGACGTGGTTGTCATTGCCAGGAATAGGCAGGCAGTTAAAGTTACAGGTGGTTGTTCTGCAGTTACCATGTGTCCTTAAGGTTACAGGTGAGGTTTATCCTAATCCTTGAGAAACAGACGTTAATTCATAAATAAGAATGAGCCTCACTTGTCTTTACCATCATATATATATTTTCTCTTTTTTCGTTTTAATTTTTTAAATTTACTTTTTTATTACAATTTATTCACTTTCTGCTCCCTCTTCCCCTACCAATCCTGCCCAACCTCTTTTCCATCCATGCCCCTCTCCCAGTCCACTGGTAGCAGTGATAACCTGGTTATCACTGGTTCTAGGTTATCTCCATGAATGGTCCTTGGTTGGCTTATCAGTCTCAGAAAACAACCCTGGGACCAGATTTTTTTATTCTGTTGTTCGGCTTGTGGAACTTCTGTCCTCTCCTAGGTCTTTCTGTCTGCCCCTCCTTTCATAAGATTCCCTGCACCCTGTCCAAAGTTTGGCTATGAGACTCAGCCTATGCCTCATTACCCTGCTTGACAGAGTCTTTCAGAGGCCCTACCATCAGATGTTTTTTAAGCCTAAAATAACGGCAGGGTTGTTCATCATAACTCATATGTGTATTTATACACTTTATGTATTTCTATAGTTGATTCCTGATTTTATTTAAAAGTCATCTATAGTATTCTATGTTGAATAATTCCAGCAAAGAGATCTTAGAATTCAATGGTAACCAAATAAATGCATAATCAAGAATATTTCTATAACTCTGTTTCTATTAGCTGAATACGCTTTAGAGACTGTGCTAACATATGAATAATGTAAGATATTCATTCTAAGATTGTATCTAATTTCACTGACAAAGATGACTATCGTCTTAGAAGCCAGGGAGGGTCACCACCTCTGGAGAATAATTCTTTTCTTTTGGCTCAGTGGGAGAATGAAGGATTCAGGGACAGACATTATTACCCTGCAACTTAAGTGGCTTTATGAGTAAGCTGTGACTCAGTGTGAAGGATAGGTACTCTCTTACCTTTTTGAACCATTTCAAACAACCTATCTATCTAACAAATACATTTCCTAAAAGAAAGTAAAGGTTATATTGCCTCCAGTGATTAATATTGCTTCTGAGTCAGAACTTATACCGCAGACAAAGAAAATGTCTACTGTGTTTGAGAACGATCATAATTGTAAGCACAGTCAATCGCCAAGGGCTAGAAAGTAAGAGACAACTGCTACTTATATTAAAATTAAGAATAAAAAGAAGAGATTTTGCTATGTCCAAAATTGTTTTTTAATATTTATATTACACATTCAACAGTGACATAATTCTGTAAGACTCATAAATATACTTTCGTATTGTCAGGGATCCCAAATTTTTAAAAAAATATGTATAACTAGTAACAACCTTTTGTCTATAGTTTTCCACAATTTATTTCTAGGTTTGTTGCATGTATCTCTATGCATACATACATGTTTACACATACCAGGAGAGATAGATACATATATTTCTGAGTAATATTTGTTTTTACAAAATAAAAACCAGAAATACTGCTTTAAAGCTAGATTTGTTTGTATATCGTGAGATATTAAATCAATATTTTGGCTCTATGCTCTGCTTCAGAGTGTTGTCCACTTTCAAAGGCTAAACATGTCTCCGGATATTGACAAAAGTCCAATGTGGAGAGTAAAAATTCCCTCGAGAAGAATAGTATCTACAAAATGTTTTAGCATAAGTTAACTAGAAACACTGGGATGCCAAAAAGAGGCAGCAAAACTAAATATCTTATACTTTCATTGAGTAAAAGCTTTGTAAGATTTTATTTTATTTTGTTTTTATTGTTTATTATTATTAGTTACATTTTATTAACTCTGTATCCTAGCTGTATCCCACTCCCTTATTCCCTCCCAATCCCACCCTCCCTCCCTCATCTTCTCCCTGCCCCTTTCCAAGTCCACGGATTGGGGAGGACCTCCTTGATAAGATTTTAAATGAATAGTCTGTGAGTCACTGACTTTTCTTTTTATGGTTAATTATGATGGCTACTTTAATTGCCATCTTAGAAAACCCTAGGTATTCTGAGAGTAGAGTCTCAGTGAAGGATTATCTTTCTCATTTTTCTGGTTGCATGTATATGAGGGGTTGTCTTAACTGCCTTGATTGATGCAAAAACATTTATTCTAAAAGAGGGCAACACCTTTCCCAGGTTTTTCACATTGGAACATATCTGGGTGATAAAAGCTCATCATCATTAAGAATGAATGCCTTCATTTCTTTCTGTTTCTGATGCTGGATGTGACCAGCTGCATCTAACTCTGGCCCCTGTGACTTTCTCATAATGATGAACGTAGTGTTGTGTGCTAAAATAAACTAAGATGTTTCCTTCCAGAGTGTTTTATTGCAGTAGCAGCAGCAACAACAAAAACTACATTAGGTGTTTTTTTTGTTTTTGTTTTTGTTTTTTGTTTTTTTTACTAAACTAAGCAATATGGTCAAATCATAAATCATTTCAACACTGTTTTCAACAGTCACAATTATTCAATTTTTTTAATACTACAAATGCCATTACGTTTTTTCTAATATACGGGCCTAGAGAAATGTACACATTTTCACATATATTGTGTGTGTGAGAGAGAGTATCTGTGTATGTACTGTTGCCATACACTTATTATAGACCAGAAGATATATTGAGTCATTTAAAGATAAACTACTATCACATGTAAGCCTATTTTTTGCCTGTCAGTGTTGGGTTTCCCTATTTCTTATAATTTAGGATGTCACTGAAGACCTAGAATGAATTACCATCTGCAAAGTGTCAGGATTCTAAAATGATGGATGTATATCTGTACTGAAGCTGGGAGTATCATAGCTAGCTGTACTCTGCCTTGAGTTTGACAAACTGGGTTTCTACACTGCTCCAACACTGAGCTCTGTGAATACAGCAATGATGGATCTTCTTAATCTTCTCTGAGAAGCTTCTTTTCATACCCAGCAACCACATGGAGACCCTGCTGAACTGACCTAATCTCTGCTAGCCAGGAATTACTCTACCTCCCTCAGTCTCCAGACCCCAAAAAGTATTTTGTTCATCTTCGCCTCCTTATGTTAGCACATGGAGTTAGAAGGCTGAAATCACTGTAACCCTGCTTTGGTTAAGTAGTAATTTTAATTTTGTGTTGCCCCCCACGGTTGGCCTTTTTCTTTCATGCTGTAGATCTTGCTGTTTTTAATAAGTTCACCTTGCTCTACTGCTCATTTTCATCAGCACATATGGAAAACACCAGGGTTATTTTTTAACTTAGTCTTCTAGAGGAAAATTTCAATAACCTGAGCTGAGATCATCAGTTGGAAGTACTGTTACCCTTGAGGGAAGTTAGTTGAAGAGTGAGAATGATAATTCCACAGAAGAAAGAAAGAAAGAAAGAAAGAAAGAAAGAAAGAAAGAAAGAAAGAAAGAAAGAAAGAAAAGGGAGTCCTCAGCATCAGCATCAGCATCATCAACAAAAGCAAAGAAACTTAGGTGGTACCAAAATGATTTGAGCAGTAGCCTGTGGCTTTAAAGTCTTAAGAAAGAATTAAATAAAATTGTGTTACTGGAAATTAATAGTATTAAATCAGTGGATCCACTGAAGAATAGAAGAAAGAAAGAACTTCTAAAATGAAGAAGAGCAATAAAAGGCTCTGAAAATCCTTGGTCATAGAAGCAAAGTGTTTAGTACACATAGGGCTACTCCATGGGCTACAGGTTCCAAAGACTCATAACTCAGTAAATTTTTATTATTATTTTTCTCTAGTGTGTTGTAATGATCTTTCTTTAACTTGAAGACAGTAACAGCAATTTCAAACGTCACAAAATCTAGAATTTATAAAACTTTCAGCATAACATTCAAATGTAGTGAATGAGACCCTCACAGAATCTCTAATTTTCAACTTGAACTAAGATATTTTCCATTTGTGTGGAATCATTCTTCTTTTATCCTAAAGAAGTCAGGTCAGAATTATAAACCATTCCCTGGCAAAGAGATGTAGTTGTCATACCTGGTTAATTTATATGGTTTATTCATGGATCTTTTAATTGTTTTTTCTTCAAACATATGTTTTAGCATGTATATAACAAAAAGTAGGAGCCATTAACAAAATAGAAAATGAGGATGTATCTGTTAAGCAAATGTAATTAATTTAAGTAAAGGCTACAAACAGTAGATCTGTGAATACTGTGATATTACCTTGGCTTCCAAATCTATTTTCATACATAACACGTCTTTAGTTCTCTGGTGAAAGTCCTTAAAACTTAGAACCTTGAAGTACTAAAATGATTGCTGTCTATAGAAAAATTGCATAAGGCAGAACAACAAAAAGATGACATACTTAGTGAAATTAACTTCTAATTAGAATGAGAAAGTATACCAGAAATTGGACTGAAAATAATGTAGAGCGTTCTTAAGGCTGGGCATTACCCTTGACATCATTTTTTCCATGTAACATGGAACAATCTACTGATGAAATTTTTCTTCTGGTATGATTTTGTTACTTGGGATTTGAAATTCCAGGTAAAGGGAGAATAACGGAGAGAGTTCATGTGGATTTATGATTAACCACCTCTAGCCTTAGACTTTACATCTCTGTTTTATTTTATCTTTATATTTTCCTCTGTAATGGGTAGCTTAGTTGTCAGCTTGGACACACTTTGGAAAAGGAAACCTTTGTTGAGGAATTACCTAGATTATATTGGCTAATGGTCATGCCTATGAGACTGATTATTATTGTTGTTGTTGTTGTTGCTAGTTGATTTAGGAGAGCCCCGACAACTATGGATAGTAATATCCATAGGCCTGGCATATATAAAGAAGGTAGCTGAGTAAGCAATGGGAAACAAGCCACTACGTAGCATTCTAATGTGGTATTTGCTTCATTTCTTCCCTCTGGGTTACTACCTTGAGTTCCTTGGCTTCCCTTGATTTTTACGTGTAACTTGTAAGAAGAAGTCACGGAAGTCTCTTTTGGCCAATGTTTTATCACAGCAACAGAAATGATACTGGGAACCCTGAAACATCTTAATGTACCCCTGACATCTGTAATTATCTCCTGCAGTCCCTGGCTCTCTCTTGTTTATCATAATGAATAATTATGCTGATTCACCTTCAACAGCTTCACCACTTCTCATGAAGTTTGGGCTTGAGCATAGTTGTTATTATTATTACCACCAATACTACTCTGCTCCAGCAAGACCCATGGGCTGTACGATAAAACTTCAGAACCAAAATTGTTCCCCATTTGAGTTGTTTGAGGAAATCAAGTGATCCCCAAAACAATACTAGGTGTTACTGTTGGCTTGGTTGCCTCTGTTTTTTTTTTGTGTGTTTTATTAATTTTTATTTTTTATATTAATTACAGTTTATTCACTTTGTATCCCAGCTGTAGCCCCCTCCATCATTCCCTCCCAATCCCATCCTCTCTCCCTCATCTCCTCCCATACCCCTCTCCAAGTCCACTAAAAAAAAAAAAATTGAAAGTAAGTCCTTTTCCCGAGGAAAACACATACTGTAGGTGTAGAACTTCGAGACTAGAGTTGGAATTACGCTGAAAGCCTCCCTTCTGTGGTATGTCTTTCACAGTACTTGAAAGTACTTTATAAGCTGCTAAATGAAAGATGTAATCAATAGTTCTATCTAACTCTGGCACCTATGAACTATAAAAATGACCAGCAGGGCAAGGCATCTCTAAAGGTATAATTTTGGTACTCACGACCTGAAAGTAAGCCAACAGCTGTCTAATTGGACTTAGTTGGGGTCAGTCAGTAGAAGAGAAATAATGCCCAGTACTAGAAACCTATACAGCTATTCATAAGGTCACAGATCTTAGAAAAGAAGCTATCACTATCAAATTACTGAGCTCTAAACTTTATACCTAAGACCATAGATAAAGTACACCTCTCACCCTTCATCAAACAATCTTCTCTTTGGAGAAAATGAAGACCACTACAGAAATCTACAACTGATCAAACGTTGAGATAAATGGATCATGGGGACCCAGCCAGAGTCAATACGTCTGTAATACAACTCCAGCACCTTAAAGTTCAGAGGACATCATAGAAGAAGGAGTGAATGGCTGTGCAACCTGGATGACTGTAATAATCACAAGACCAGACAGAGAGCTGTGAAAATTATCTTTTAGAAATGGGGAAACAATAATCATGATACCTTGAGAGTACAGATGCCTAAATATGACATGAACAATGACAGTGCTAATGTTGTTAATATTGAAGGGAGAATTATTACATATTCTATACTTAAAAAAAAATACTACACAAAAATAATGACAGCAGAGAGAGGGAGAATTATCCTATTGTATGAATGAGCTACTTAATTCATTATACAATACAAAGTGGTCAGCCCTGGAGAAAGATAGGGAAGCAGTTGGAGGAAGGAAACAGAAAAAGAAAAGTGATATAAATTTTGAAATTAATATTAATTTTAGAAGACAATAGTAAAGGAAGCCTGAAGGACTTTGGGAAGGGAGCCAAACGGAGTATGAGGGGATAAGACAGAGAGATAGGGGAGTATATACAATATGTTATACACATTGATGAAATTGTCAAAGCATTAATAATATACACTCCCAAATATATTTATGAACAGATTATTAATAATTATGGATCTTTCTCTGATTAATACTGGGGATAGAAAATCAAACGTTTCTGAAGACAGAAGAGTTTCTTTCCCCATCATGTGAAGAAGAACCCAGAGAATGGCTGCCTACAAGCTAAGAAGAAGGTTCAGTGAGAACCAGCTCTGTCAGTTTTTGCATTTCTGTTACTAACACTGTGATAAATAAGTGTGCATCGATTAAGACACCCAGTTGTGATAACAGCCAGAATTAACTAAGATAGGCTTGTAGAAAAGTGTAAAGCATTTTATTTCTTGAATTTAGAAAAGTAGGGAAAATCAAAGCTGGAGAACAAATTCTTCTTAAAGATTTCTTGTAGCAAGCTTCTAATGAAATCACATTTGTGACCATTGACAACATGCCCTTTAGTTGATTTTGTTTCTGCATGTTGTACAAAGTCCTTCTCTTTTGGACAGAGTAAAAAGTCCTAGATCTTTTGGAAACAGGACAAGAACTTCAGTCCCTTGACTGACAACATAGCCAAATACTACCATTTCCTTCTGTTTTAATTGCATAGGAGAGGCCTTTCCAAACATCTCAAGAAGTTGTATGCAAGACACACACACACACACACACACACAAACACACAAAACTTTAAATTTTTTACAATTTATTCTATTAATATCATAAATGTAGCCCCTTCCCTCATCTCCTCCCAGTATCACTATCCCTCTGTCTCCCCCCTCCATACCTCCCCTAGTCCACTGATGGGGAGGTCCTCCTCCCCTAATATCTAACCCTAGCCTATCAAGTCTTTCAGGACCACCTAGATCCTCTTCCTCTGTGGGCTTGCAATATCACCTGGCCAGGGGGAAGTGCTCAAAGAGCAGGCAACCTGATTCATGTCAGAGACAGCCCCTGCACCCTTACTGGGAAATCCACATGGAGACCGAGTTGCCTCTGGGCTACATCTGAGCAGAGGGTCTAGGTTTTCTCTGTGCATAGTCCTGCTGGCCACAGAACACTAACAGCCCAGGCTCCAAGATCAACAATTATTAAATGTGACCTCATGAAACCGAAAGGATTCTGTAAAGCAAAGAACACCGTCAACAGAATAAAACAACTGCCTAGAGAGTGGGAAAAGATCTTCACCAACTCCACATCCCAGAGAGGGCTAATACCAAGAATATATAAAGAACTGCAGAAATTAAACTATAACAAACCAAATAATCCAATTAAAAATGGGTTATGGAGTTGAAGATTATTAATTCTCAATAGAAGAATATTGAATGTTGGAGACACACTTAAAGAAATGCTCAGTGTATTAGGTCATCAGGGATATGCCAATCAAAATGACTCTGAGATTTTATCTTATACCATCAGAATGGCTAAGATCAAAAACTTAAGTGATAAATGATGGGATCGAGGAAAGAACATCCTGAGTGAGGGAATTTGGAACCAGGAAGACAAGCATGGTATTTACTCACTTATAAGCAGATATTAGCCATATAATATAGGATAAACATATTAAAATCTACAGAAATAAAGAACCTAAATGACAAGGAGGATTCTGAAGAGGGTGCTTAATTCTCATTCAGAAGGCAAACAGGATAGACACTGGAGTGGTAGGAGACAGGGAACAGGGTGAGAACTTACCACAGATGTCCTGTGAAAGATTCTACCCAGCAAGGGATGAAAACAGCTGCAGAGACTACAGTCAAACTTATTTGGGCAGAGCTCAGAGAGACTTATGGAAGAAGGGGGCAATAGAAGGACTTGGAAGGGACTGGTGATCCACAAAGAGAGCAACAAAGCAAGAGGCTTTATTCTGCTTTTTATAACCCAAAAGACTAGGGAGTTAGTTTACTAGTTACTATATATAGAAGTTTTTTAAAGAAACATTCACATGCATGTATGCCAGGTTTCTGAGTTGTTCCCAAGTTTATATATATCCATATATATATTCATGACAAATTATATATAAAACAGTATTATATATAAGCTATATGTGTACACACACATATATATGCCTTTAAAATCTGTAGTTCAGAGATAAGATAAAGGCTCTAATGAAGAATGGTAGGTAAAGATATTGAATTCTTTCAAGAGTCAGTGTAAAATACAATTCCAGTTTTCTGTTCTGTAAACTCATATTATTGTTTTGCTGCCCTTTTTATAGTCCCCCACCTGAAAACATGGGCAGTTTTTGTTAGGTGCTTTCATTCTAACCATCACTGTTACCTCATTAAGTTCATACAGTGTGCACTCATTTATAGTGAGAAACAAGGTCTAAGAAATACCTGGACATTCCAGAAATCATATTAGACTGACAAATGCAGCCTATGTATTCATAAATCGAGAACTGCAGTGACATCTGAGTTTGTACTTATTGCATAGGTAGCTGTATGTGATGACTATACAGTCATCTCTAAATGAGTGTGACTGGAAAACAATGTAAGTTTTACTTTGGATCATGGAATTAAATGTTTACACAACTTACTGGAGGAGAATGAAGCAAAAAGAAAGAGAGGATGAAAAATGGAGTGGTGAGAGAAATGGATAAGAATTGAGAAATTAGAGGAAGGGCTAAAGGAGTACATGTAGACACAAAAACTGAATTCTAATCACCAAATTCCTCCAAATAGTACCTTTGAAAGATATGAGGGGCAAGATGGCGGCACCGGGAGGACTCTCATTCTGAGCAGCAGGAGCAAGATCAGCACAGTGACCAGTAATCAGAACTCTCGGACATAAAACACAGTCACTGTGTTTCCCAGGTGAGCGGATACCCCACTGTGGGGGATTCAATCAGCTAAATGTGGGGGACTCACCCAGCTAAACCGTGGAAGAGATCCCGTTTCCACCAGAAGCTTGGCTGCCGCTGCTGGCCGCCAGCCCCAGCCCCAACCCCAGCCCAGAGCCACAAGCCAGTGTCTCTGGTCACAGTCCCAGACTGAACCATGCGCACCACACTATCAGAGACTGGAATTTTCAGTCGAGAGATAACCCCAGGGTACAGGAAACGACTGGGACCGGCCTTAGGTCACCCAGACATTCCCTGGAAGACTAAGGTTCCATGGGCATCCCAGGAGCCAGCCTGGAGCCAGAGCCGGGGACCCAGGTTCCGGCACTGAGCCCTGCCTGCCTGCGCGCCTGACTCGCCGCCTGAGATAGAACTTTGGGCACCAGGGCACCAGCGAATGAGTTTCACTGTCCGGTGCAAACACACAGGGAGGGAAACGGCTGGTCTGATCTCAGAGCACTCAGCCGACACCCCCAACCTGAAAAGGTCCCCGGAAAATTACCCAGCTTAGGGAGGCACCCAGGCTCCCAAAGGCTGCAAAGGCAGACACAGGCAGTCTCTGTGAACCAGACAGCTGGCAGAGATTGAGCCGACATCACACAGCTGTGCTCCAGGCACAGGCAGTTTCTGCGGCCAGCCAGCTGGCAGACACTGAGCAGTGTGCACCAGGGCAAAAAAGAGACACTGGGAGTCCGTGTCTCCAGAGAATCCACAGGGAAGGAAGGAAACTGTACTGACCTAAATCACCCAATCCTTCCCTAGAAAAAGTCTAGCAGACTAGTGGGGCCGAAGCACCAGCACTCAACTGTGCTCCAGACACAGGCACAAACAGTTGCTGCACACCTGATGTCCAACTGGGTCACAGCAGCTGATCATTAAATTTATAACAAGAAACCCAGAAATAGGGCAGGTGCCCTCAGGACTTCCCTGGGTGAGAGGAGAACCCTCTCAACTAACAAAGACCACAGTTACCACTCAGGTCTATATCCCTGAGGTGAGCAAATCCTGAAAAAACACCAGCCATCCAGAAACTATACCCAAAAAGCTGAGAAGACATTCTTCAGGAAAAACCAGCTTTCTGAAAAGGGGATTCTCTCCACCACAGGATCCCAAGGAACCACCAGAAAATAATCCCAAACACCTAAGATAGCACAATGGGTAGAGGTCAGTGTAAAAGCTCAAGCAACAAAAGACAGAGCAATATGGCATCTCTAGAACCCAGTTACCCAGGGGCAAGTAGCCCTGGACACCCCACCATAACTGAAATCCAAGAAGATGACCTAACAACTATGCTCATGAAGATGATAACAGAGGAAACAAATAAGATTCGTAAAGACATAGAGGAAGATAAACTCAAACAGAATATTGCCATCCTTAAAGAAATAGAGGAAGCTTCAGCCAAACAGTTTATGGCCTTTAGAAAGGAAATGCTTAAAGCACTGAATGAAATAAAAGAAACAAAGTTGAAGGAACTAAAAGAAAAACAGGAAAGTACAATCAGACAGGTGAAGGAAGTAAACAAAACAACTCAAGACCTGAAGATAGAATTGGAAAAATTAAAGAAAACACAAATGGAAGAAATAATGGAAAGGAAGAATCTAGGGAAGAAAACAGGAACTACAGAGGTAAGCATAACCAACAGACTACAAGAGATGGAAGAAAGAATCTCAGGTGTAGAAGATACAATGGAAGAAATCGATGTATCTGTCAAAGAAAATGTTAAATCCGAAAAATTCCTGACACAGACCATCCAAGAAATGCAAGACAATATGAAAAGACAAAACCTAAGAATAATAGGTATAGAGGAAAATGAAGACTCCCTTTTCCAAGGCCCAGAAAATATTTTCAACAAAATCATTGAAGAAAATTTCTCCAAGCTAAAGGAGAGGCCAATTAGAATACATGAGGCCTACAGAACACCCAACAAATTTGACCAGAAAAGAAAATCCTCCCGCCACATAATAATCAAAACAGTAAGTACACAGAACAAAGAAAAAATACTAAAAGCTGCAAGGGAAAAAGGCCAAGTAACATATAATGGCAAACCCATTAGAATCACACCAGACTTTTCAACAGAGACTATGAAAGCCAGAAGGGCATGGACAGACATCATGCAGACCCTAAGAGAACACAGATGTTAGCCCAGGCTACTATACCCCGCAAAACTCTCAGTCCTCATAGTTGGAGAAAACAAGATATTCAATGACAAAAACAAATTTCAGCAATACCTACACACAAATCCAGCATTACAGAAGACACTGGAAGCGAAAATACAACCCAGGAAAACTAGCTACATTCAAGAAAACACAGGAAATAAATAACCTCACTTCAGTAAAACAAAAAGCAACCAAGCACACAACCTGATGGCCACAGCCAACATCAAAATCAAGAGATCTAACAGCCACTGGTCATTAATCTCTCTCAACATCAATGGACTCAACTCTCCAATAAAAAGACACAGATTAACAGAATGGATACGTAAACTAAACCCAGCAATCTGTTGCATACAAGAAACACACCTAAGACACAAAGATAGACATTACCTGAGGGTAAAGGGTTGGAAGACGACTTTCCAAGCAAACGGACCCAAGAAGCAAGCAGGAGTAGCCATTCTAATATCTGATAAAATAGACTTTCAACCAAAATTAATCAAAAGAGATGGGGAAGGACACTTCATACTCATCAAGGGAAAATTCCACCAGGAAGACATCACAATCCTGAACATCTATGCCCCAAATAAAAGGGCACACACATTTGTGAAAGAAACATTGATAAAATTTAAAGCACATATAGATCCACACACATTAATAATGGGAGACTTCAACACCCCACTCTCAACAAAGGACACGTCAACAAAACAGAAATTAAACAAAGAAACAGTCTCTGACAGAGGTCATGAATCAAATGGACCTAACAGACATTTACAGAACTTTACACCCAAACACAAATGAATTTACCTTCTTCTCAGCACCTCATGGAACGTTCTCCAAAATAGACCATATAGTGGGTCACAAAGCAAGCCTCAACAGATACAAGAAGATTGAAATAATCCCATGTATCTTGTCTGATCACCATGGAATAAAGAAGGACCTCAACAATAACAGAAATAACAAAAAGCCTACACACACATGGAAACTGAACAACTTGTTACTAAATGACAGCTGGGTCAGGGAAGAAATAAGAAAGAAATTAAAGTCTTCCTAGAAATCAATGAAAATGAAGACACAACATACCCGAACTTGTGGGACACAATGAAAGCAGTGCTAAGAGGAAAGTTCATAGCACTAAGTGCCTTCAAGAAGAAATTCGAGACAGCTCATTCAAGCACCCTAATGGCTCACTTAAAAACCCTAGAAAAACAAGAAGCAGACACACCAAGAAGGAGTAGATGGCTGGAAATAATCAAACTCAGGGCTGAAATCAATCAATTGGAAACAAATAAAACAATTCAAAGAATCAATGAAACCAAGAGCTGGTTCTTTGAGAAAATCAACAAGATTGACAAACCCTTAGCCAGGCTAACTAAAAGGCAGAGAGACACCACCCAAATCAACAAAATCAGAAATGAAAAGGGAGATATAACTACAGATACTGAGGAAATCCAAACAATGGTTAGGACTTACTTCAAAGTCTATATGCCACAAAATTTGAAAATCTAAATGAAATGGACAATTTTCTTGAACGATTTGACTTACCAAAGCTGAATCAGGACCAGGTAAATCAACTAAATAGTCCTATATCCCCCAAAGAAATAGAAGTGGTCATCAAAAGTCTCCCATCCAAAAAAAGCCCAAGACCAGATGGCTTCAGTGCAGAATTCTACCAGACCTTCAAAGAAGAGCTAACACCAATTCTCTTCAAACTATTCCACAAAATAGAAACAGAAGGAATATTACCAAATTCATTCTATGAAGCCACAGTCACCTTGGTACCTAAACCTCACAAAGACTCAACAAAGAAAGAGAATTTCCGGCCAATCTCCCTTATGAACATTGATGCAAAAATACTTAATAAAATACTTGCAAACCGAATCCAAGAACACATCAAAGATATTATCCACTATGACCAAGTAGGCTTCATCCCAGGTATGCAGGGATGGTTCAATATACGGAAATCCATCAATGTGATCCACCATATTAACAAACTGAAAGAAAAAAACACATGATAATCTCCCTAGATGCTGAAAAAGCCTTTGACAAAATCAAACATCCATTCATGTTTAAAGCATTGTAGAGATCAGGGATACAAGGCACATATCTAAACATAGTAAAGGCGATATACAGCAAGCCTATAGCCAACATCAAACTGAATGGAGAGAAACTTAAAGCAATTCCACTGAAATCAGGGACAAGACAAGGCTGCCCACTCTCTCCATATCTCTTCAACATAGTGCTGGAAGTCATTGCTAGAGCAATAAGACAGTTGAAGGAGATCAAGGGAATACAAATTGGAAAGGAAGAAGTCAAATTATCACTATTTGCAGATGATATGATAGTATACGTGAGTGACCCCAAAAACTCTACCACGGAATTCCTTCAGCTGATAAACACCTTCAGCAAAGTGGCTGGATACAAAATTATCTCAAAAAAATCAGTAGCCCTCCTGTCTACAAAAGACAAAAGGGCTGAGAAAGAAATTAGGGAAACAACACCCTTCACAATAGCCACAAATGACATAAGGTACCTCGGAGTAACCCTAACCAAGGAAGTCAAAGACTTGTATGAAAAAAATTTCAAATCTCTGAAGAAAGAATTAGAAGAAGATATGAGAAGATGGAAAGATCTCCCATGCTCATGGCTTGGCAAGATTAACATAGTAAAAATGGCCATCTTACCAAAAGCAATCTACAGATTCAATGCAATGCCCATCAAATTACCAACACAATTCTTTGCAGACCTGGAAAGAAAAATTCTCAACTTCATATGGAATAACAAGAAACCCAGAATTGCTAAAACAATCCTCTACAATAAAAGATCTTCCGGAGGTATATCCATCCCTGATCTTAAGTTGTACTATAGAGCAACAGTTTTAAAAACTGCATGATACTGGCATAGAAACAGAATGGTGGATCAATGGAACCGAACAGAGGACCCAGAAATAAACCCACACACTATGGACACCTGATCTTTGACAAAGATTCCAAAACCATACAATGGAAAAAAGATAGCATCTTCAACAAATGGTTCTGGTCCAACTGAATGTCTACATGTAGAAAAATGAAAATAGATCCATACTTGTCACCCTGCACAAAACTGAAGTCCACGTGGATCAAAGACCTCAACATAAAACCAGACACATTAAATCGGCTTGAAAAAAAAAGTGGGGAATATCCTAGAACTCATTGGTACAGGAGAAAACTTCCTGAAGAGAAAGCCAACAGCACAGGCTCTAAGAGCAACAATCAATAAATGGGACCTCATGAAACTGAAAAGCTTCTGTAAAGCAAAGGACACAGTCCTCAAAATAAAACTACAGCCTACAGATTGGGAAAGAATCTTCACCAACACTTTATCTGACAGAGGACTCATATCCAGTATATATAAAGAACTAAAGAAGCTGAAAAGCAGCAAACCAAGTAATCCACTTAAAAAATGGGGAACAGAGCTAAACAGAATTCTCTGTAGAGGAATACGGAATGGCAGAGAAGCACTTAAAGAAATGCTCAAGCCCACTAGCCATTAGGGAAATACAAATCAAAACAACCCTGAGATTTCACCTTACACCCATGAGAATGGCCAAGATCAAAAACTCAAGTGACAACACATGCTGGAGAGGTTGTGGAGAAAGGGGAAAACTTCTCCACTGCTGGTGGAAATGTAAACTTGTACAACCACTCTGGAAATCAATCTGGCGCTTTCTCAGACAACTAGGAATAGTGCTTCCTCAAGATCCAGCCATACCAGTACTGGGCATATATCCAAAAGAGGCTCAAGTACACAACAAGGACATTTGCTCAACCATGTTTGTAGCAGCTTTATTTGTAATAGCCAGAAGCTGGAAACAACCCAGATGCCCCTCAACTGAAGAATGGATGCAGAAATTGTGGTACATCTACACAATGGAATATTACTCAGCAATGAAAAATAAAGAAATCATGAAATTTGCAGGTAAATGGTGGGATCTGGAAAGGATCATCCTGAGTGAGTTGTCTCAGAAGCAAAAAGACACACATGGTATATACTCACTCATATAGACATACAACATAGGACAAACCCACTGAAACCTGTGCATCTAAAGAAACTAAGCAAGAGAGAGGACCCTAACAAAAATGTCCAATCCCCATCCGGAAAGGCAAAGAGGATGGACATCAGAAGAAGAAGAAAACAGGAAACAACCTAGGAACCTATCACAGAGGGCCTCTGAAAGCCTCTGCCCTACAGACTATCAAAGCAGATGCTGAGCCTGATGAGCAACTGTTGGGCAGAGTGAATGGAATTCTATGTAAGAACTGGGAAATAGTAAGAGCTGGAGAGGACAGGGTCTCCACAAGGAGAGCAACAGAACAAGAAAATTTGAACACAGGGAACTTCCCAGAGACTCATACTCCAACCAAGGACTATTCATGGAGATAACCCAGAACCCCTGCACAGATGTAGCCCAGGGCAGTTCAGAGTCCAATTGGGTTACATAGTAATGTGAAGAGGGACTGCCTCTGACATAATCTGATTGGCCTGCTCTTTGATCACCTCCCCCTGGGGGGGAGCAGCCTTACCAGGCCATAGTAGAGGACAATGCAGCCACTTTTGATGTGAACTGATAGACTAAGATCAGAAAGGAGAGGAGAACCTCCCCTATCAGTGGACTTGGGGAGTGGCATGCAAGCAGAGGGAGGACGGAGGGTGGGATTGCGAGGGGAGGAGGGAGGGGCTTATGGGGGGATGCAGAATGAATAAAGTGTAATTGATGAAAAATTAAAAAAAAGAAAGATATAACACAGTCTACTATTAATACAATTGTTGATTAATAATTAATGATTAATCCATAGGTTGATTAATGAATCAGATACATGATCCAGACACCTCTCACCAATGTCTCTATCTGGGTAAAAATACTCAACACAGGAGCCTTTAGTGGTCAATTAAAAGATAAACAATAACCTGACATATTTTAAGTATTCCTACTTACCCAGTTTGGATGACAATGTGAATCCAAATGATGACATGCTTCAGTAGCTCTGGCAAACCCAAATATCTACTATAGCTGCTTGTATCTGATAATGTCCTGCTACTGTATGCATTTGTCTTAGATACTGTCTAGTCTTACATATGATTATCTCTGATAATTTCCACTATTGTATCTCTTTGTCTCTGATATTGTCCATTTTTATATCGGCTTGTCTCTGACTTTGTCAACTACCTGGATTGTAGAGGACAGCTTATATAAATAATCTGATTTGAACTGTGTTTCAGAAACAATGGTATGGGCAATGCAGATTAAATTTTTATTGCCGGGTGGTGGTGGTGCACACCTTTAATCCCAACACACTGGAGGCAGAGGCAGATGGATTTATATGAGTTTGAGGTCAGCCTCGTCTCCACAGTGAGTTTCAGGACAGCCAAAATTACACACAGAGTAACCCTGTCTGTCTCAAAAAAACAAAACACCTAAAGAAACAAATCAAGAGGGAGAACTCCGGATAAAATGCTCAATTCCTATCCAGAAAGGCAGAGAGGGTGGACATCAGAAGAAGGAGAAAACAGGGAATGAGTTAGGAGTCTGCCACTGAAAGGCTCTGCCCTGCAGACTATCAAAGCAGATGCTGAGACTTATGGACAACCTTTGGGAAGAGTGCAGGGAATCTTAGGAAAGAAGTGGGAAATAGTAAGATCTGGAGAGAACAGAAGCCCCACAAGGAGAGTAACAGAACCAAAAAAATCTGAGCACAGAGGTCTTCTCTGAGACTGATACTCCAACCAAGTAGCATGCATGGAGATAACCCAGGACCCCTGAACCAATGTAGCCCATGACAGTTCAGTCTCCTAGTGGGTACAGGGACTGTCTCTGACATGAACTGATTGCCCTGCTCTTTAATCACCTACCCCTGATGGGAAGCATCCTTACCAGGCCACAGAGGAAGACAATGCAGCCACTCTTGATGAGACCTAACAGACTAGGATCAAAAGGAAGGAAAAGAAGACCTCCCCTACCAGTGGATTTGGGGAAGGGCATGCGTGGAGTAGCAGGAGAAAAGGAGGGATTGAAAAGGAAGGAGGGAAGGAACTACAGGAGGGATACAATGTAAATAAAGTGTAATTAATAAAAAATATATAAAAAATAAAATAGACAAAAAGAAAAGAAAAAAAAACCAAAACAACAACATATCAACCAACTATGTAGAAAACTCTCTTAATATAAGGTGCATTAGAAGTAATTTATTCTCTCAATATCCCCTTTGTGCTAAAAAAAAAAAAAGAAAAGAAAAGAAAGAAAGAAAAGAAAAAATGTAATCTTTATTACTCTGTCTAGCTCATAAAACCACTAGTTAACTGTGATGTTTCATGGTAGAAAACTAGAATATCCAAACCAAAATAAAAATCTTACTTTATGAAGGCAAATATATTTCTCTCCAAAAGAGATAAAGAGATAGTATTCTCTCCTGTTTTAATTAGTTTGGGGTGACTATGTATCACTAATTACACATAGCATCTGATCTGGATGGTATCTAAACACAGCATGGACTGGGTTTAATTGGACTCAAATGGCTCCCTTTTGTTACTGATTTTCTACTAGGTTTCCAATGTAAAGTCTGTTGATGTCTTAGTCAAGATTGACTGAGGCAAATTCATTTCTGCTCTTCAGAGATGCAGGATTAACTATCTAGCTTTTGAGCCCATTCAGCTTCAAAGCTTGCAAATGCCATGCGAAAGAAATTGGTCTCACATGTCAAGGCTGATCATTTCAGTTTTATAAAAATGCTAAGATCTCTGTGGGATTTTGTGTCACTCAGAAGACGCCAGTCTGACATCTCAGAGCTCAGCTGGTGGCTATCTTAGGTGGAAAAAAAGCTAGTGATTATCCATCACTATGGTCGATTAGAACCTCCTCTTGTGACTCTCAATACTTGTTTGCTTCTCTATTCAGGCGTTGGTCCCTGGAAGTCCTTTGTTTCCTAAACCTTGACATTGTGAAGGATTACATGGTCATTTAAAAAAGCTTTCAACCCACTTTCTTGTCTCCCATTCAGCCAGATTTGAATAATATCCTATACAAAGAAACTGTCACTTTGTTACTGCAAAATCTTCAGTTTGGCTTTGTTTGTTTGTTTGATTGGTTGGTTTTTCCTGTTTTACTAATTTTTTTTTGTTGTTGTTGTTGTTTTTGTTTTTTTTTGGGTTTTTTGTCTTGTTTTTTTTTTTTTTTTTAACTGCAAGCCTCCAGAGACAATGAATAATTTCAGGGTAACTCTGCTGGCAGGATGCTCAAATTTGTTAAGAACTCAATCTTACACTGTTGTGAGACTCTAATCTTGCATATATACCACAGGCAAACCAAGGAGACCAACCCCAGAAGGCCTGCTAAGGCTCCCATGCCCGCCCATTCTTCAGATGATTCATGGCTGCAGCAATCCATGATGATAATCCTGTGGCTAGTCCTGCGTCCACTCTGGTAGAATTTACCATGACAATGGCCACTCTCAGCTGCTCCATCGTAGTATCGAATTCTCCAGTCCAATTACCTAAAATATAGCTAGACAATTGTTTAGACAGATTTGCAGCACAGGAAAAATTCTCATGTTGTATGCTAGTGACTCAAAGTCCAGCATACTTTCATTGACAGCCAAGTTGAGCGATTTGCCATAGGGTATCAATTTGCTCCTGCACGAGGTCAATCCTCTGATTGAACACCATCAAGCCTCCTTTTAGTTAAGCATTAATTCCTTTTTGTACATCTAAGGCATGAGCTACATTGGCTAAAAGGTTATTCAGGGTCTGAGCAGTCTTCACAGTATGACTCCTGGCTAATGCCGCGGTGGTAGCTCCAACAGCTGCCAATGAGATGGCAGTAATAATGGCAACTGTAATTCCAAGATCCCTTTTCTGTCTGAAGAGAGTCATAGCGTGAGGGGCATCAATGGGCACAGGCACCCAGCGAGGCATGCGAGTAACCAGCTAGTAAATTTAATAGCATTTCAGAATTGGGCAAAAAAAGTGACCATTCAGGCCTTTACAGCCATTGAAGCAGGACAGTCTCCCCAAGCATGGTTGGCTACCATAAAAAGCTAAAATGTAACACTCAGGATGCGAGGCTAAGCACTGCACTCAGGGTCAGCCGCTTTGGACCCAGAGAAGAGCATGTCTGATTGCATGCAGGTTGATGTCCCAGGTCCCGCCTCTGAGAAAAAGGTATTGGACGGGTCTGATGCTCTTTGGGTGGATGACACCTAAATGAACATAAGTACAAAGTCCCAATTTATTTCTAATATCAGAGCTCAGACCTCTACTCTTGCCTGATGCGTCTAAAACAAAAAGGGGGAACTGTAGAGAGCTGTGTAATGTCGCGCCTTAAAGATGGAGCTGGTTTCCTCCTTCCACCTTCCCAATGGTGAGTGCTCTCTGTCACGAACAACTCCATATTTGGCTAAGGCCGAGGATCTGGCTTGCTTCCATGTATGTGGACCTATCTGCATTGCCCACGTGGCATGCTGGGGCTGGCTACCCAGAGGCTATTTAAGCTGTGGCTGGCTTTCCCCAGCCAGGGTCAGATGATTGTTCAAGGTTCCTGAATAAACTGCATTGAAAAAAAAAAAAAAAACAAAAAAAAACCTCAATCTTTATATATAGCATAGAGATAGTATATCTTGGCTTTCCAGGCATCTTTAACAGGAAGGTGCTTTTATCTGCCAATTAACTCTCAGATCAGATGCAGAAACCTTACCTATAGGTAAAGTGATATATTCATCAATATTTGTAGTATATCACCCTGTATTTTTGTTCGTTTGACAGAATCTGGAAACCTGGTTATGTGTACTTCAAATGCCAGTTTTACCATTCTAACTGATTTGTCTGTGTATCTAATGACTGATGTGTCATCACCACCATCCCTCTATACCCATGTATTTATTATCTATCTGTGTATCTAATAATAGATTCTATTTTCAGTTTTATTTTCACACACTACTGTTTAGAGATAGCATTTTCTGTAATGCCTTCAATATTCTTTTAGAGGTATAAGATGCTAAATCTGAGAATTCCATTCACATTTCACTTTTTTAACATCTACATTTTATTGAAAATGTGGCTTTTATTCAACTTATTATTATGTTTTTCTTTTTTATTATCATTTATTACAATTTATTTAATTTGCATCCCGGCTGTGGCCCCCTCTCTTCTCTCCTCCCAATCCCACCATCCCTCCTCTTCTGACCATATGCCTCTCTCCTAGTCTACTGATAGGAGAGGTCCTCCTCCCCTTCTGCTTGACCCTAGCTTATCAGAACTGGTTGCATTGTCTTCCTCTATAGACTGGCAAGGCTGAACCCTCCAAGAGGAGGTGATCAGAGAGACTGCCATTGAGTTCATGCCAGAGAAAGTGCCTTCTCCCCTTACAAAGGACACCACTTGGAGACAGAGATCCTCTCTATGCATTGTTCTTGGCTAGGGTATCATTCTCTTCAGGGACCCCAGGCATCAGTTTCTATGGCTTTGTTCTTCTCCTTATGGAACTCCTGTTCCTTCCAGGTTTTTCTATTTCCCTCTTCTTTCCTGCACACTGCCCAAAGTTTGGCTATGAGTTTCAGCCTCTACTTCAATACCTCAATCAGTAGAGTCTTTCAGAGGTCTTCTGTGGTAGGCACCCGTCCTGTTCCATGTCTTCTCCTGCTTCCAATATACACTTTGTTTTTCCTTCTGAATGATGATTGAGCATCTTCCCTAGGGTCTTCCTTGTTGTTTAGCTTCCTTAGGAGTATAGGTTTTAATATGGTTATCCTATTTTATGTGGCTATATCCACTTATGAGTGACTTTCTGCTTCTCGGTTACCTCACTCAAGATGATCTTTTCAAGTTCCCACCATTTGTCTGCAAATTTCATGATTTCCTTATTTTTTTATAATTTTTATTTTTTATATTAGTCACAGGTTATTTACTTTGTATCCCAGCCATAGCCCCCTCCCTCATTCTCTCCTTATCCCATCCTCCCTTCCTCATCTCCTCCCTGCCCCTTTTCAAGTCCACTGATAGGGGAGGTCCTCCTCCCCTTCCATCTGACTCTAGCTTATGAGGTCACATCAGGACTGGCTGCAATGTCTTCCTCTGTGGCCTAGCAAGTCTGTTCCTCCCTTGGCGGATAGAGATCAAAGAGTCATATTTATCACCCTGCACAAAACTAAAGTCCATGTGGATCAAAAACCTCAATATAAAATCAGACACACTAAATTGGTTCAAAGAAAAAAATGGGGAAAATCCTAGAACTCATTATCACAGGAGACAACTTCCTGAACAGAACACCAACAGCACAGGCTCAAACATCAACAATGAATAAATGGAACCTCATGAAACTGAAAATCTTTGGTAAAGCAAAGGACACTGTTGTAAGAACAAAACGACAGCCTACAGACTGGGAAAGAATCTTCACCAACCCTATACCCAATCTCAACCCACCCTCCCTCATATTCTCCCTGCTCCTCTCTAAGTCCATTGATAGGGGTGGTCCTTCTTCCTTTCCATCTGACCCTAGTTTATCAGGTATTATCAGGGCTGGGTGAGTTGTCTTCCTCTGTGGATTAGCAAGGCTGCTCCTCCCTCGGGGGGTTGGGGAGAGGTGAAAGAGCCAGCCACTGAGTTCATGTCAGAAACAGTCTCTGTCCCTCTTAGTAGGGTACCCACTTGGATACTGAGTTACCATGGGCTACATCTGCACAGGGGTTCTAGGTTATATCCATGAATGGTCCTTAGTTGGAGAAACAGTCTCATAAAAGACCCCTGTGCCCAGATATATTTGGTCCTTGTGGAGCTCCTGTCCTCTCCAGGTCATATTAACTCCTCCTTCTTTCGTACAATTCCCTGAACTCTGCTCAAGTTTTAGTTATGAATCTTAGTATCTGCTTTGATACCCTGCTAGGTAGAGTCTTTCTGATGCCCTCTGTGGTAACTTTCGATCTTAGCCATTCTGATAGGTATAAGGTGAAATCTCAGGGTTCATTTGATTTGCATTTCCATGATAACTAAGGAACTTGAGCATTTCTTTTAAGTGTTTCTCTGCCATTTGATATTCCTCTGTTTAGAATTCTGTTAGCTCTGTACCCCATAACTTATTATTTTTAATACAGATAAATTTCCTCAACTCTCTACCTTTTTTAATATAACTTCACAAATATTAACTCATTGTACTTATTTCTAGTCTTTAGATATTTAGGGTGCTAAAAAATGTTTAATATTTTATTTACTTGATATACTAGTAGGAAAGAGATATACTAGTAGGAAAGGGGATACAAAGTGAATAAAGTATAATTAATAAAAATTAAAATAAAAAATATTTTAAAAAGAAAGGACAGGCTTCTAAAAAAATTTAAAAAATGTAACAACATAACACATAATAAGATAAAAACAAAAATATCACATCAAAGTTGGACAAGACTAATCAATAAATATAAAAAAAAAGAGCCCGCTAGAAAGAACAATAATGAGAGACACTTGTTTGCACACCTAGGAATCTCATAAAAAACACTAAATTGGAAGCCATATTATATATGCAGAGGGCCTGGTGCAGATGCCTACAGGCCCTTTGCATGTAGCTTCAGTCTCTCTTAGTAAATAAGATCTTTGCTCATATTGACTAGGGAACCTTGTTTTCTTGGTGACATCCTTCCCCTTTGGCTTTTCCACTCTTTTTGCCTCCTCCACTGTGGGGATTCCCAGAACTCTGACTAGAGGAATTTGACCTCATTTTTGTCATGTTGTTTCTGCAGTACATCTTGAGATCAGGACTAGTGATACTTTCTTCAGTTCTTACATTGCACAGGATTCTTTTGCTACTCTGGTTGATTTAGTTTCCATATGAAGCTGAAACTTATTCGTTCATGATCCCTGTAGAACTGGGTTGGAATTACAATGCTAGTTGCTTTTATTTGTAGATTCCTATTGTTAATTTGTACATTCCTATTGTTAATATAGACACCGTTTCTATATTAAGTCTACCTATGGAATAGGTCTTGCTGTCTTCTGATATATTCTTCAGTTTCTTCCTTCAATGGCATGAAGTTGTTGTTGTTGTGTGTGTGTGTGTGTTTCACACAAGTCTTTTGATGGCTTGCTTAGAGATATCCCAAGGTATTTTATATTATTTGAAGCTATGGTCAAAATAATGTTTCCCTTATTTCCCAGTTCGTTTGTCACATGTATGTAGGAGGACTACTGATTTTATATTTTTTTCTTTTAGTTAATTTTTCATCCAGTTACTTTGCTAAAAGTGTTTATCACCTGTAGACATTTTCCAGCAAAATTTCAAAATCACATATGGGTACTATCATATCTGCAATTGAAGATAATTTGAATTCTTCCTTTTCCATTTGTGTCCCCTTGATCTGCTTTATTTATCTTATTTTACTCCCTAAAACTTTATGTATTACGTTGAATAGGTATAGATAGAATGGACAACCTTGCCTTGTGCCTGATATTAGTAAAATTCCCTTGATTTTCTCCCCATTTAAGGTGATGTTGGCTATGTGCCTGAAATAAATGGTCTTTATCATGCTGAGATTTGTCTTTTGTATCTCTTATTTCTCCTTATATTTGATCATGATGGAGTTGATATTTTTTAATCTTTCATTTTGCTAATATGGTGGAATTCACTTATTGATTTTATTATGTTGACCCATGTTTATATCTCTGGGCTAAAGCCTACTTCATCTTGGTGGAAGAACGTTTTTGAATTGGTCTTAGAAAAAAAGTCTGAAAACATTTTATTGAGAGCTTTTGGAACTTTGTTCATAAAATATTGGTCTGTAATTCTCATTCTTTGTTGAATCTTTAAATGGTTTGGCTCTCAGTTTAACTATAACCTCATAATATGAACTGGTCAATATTCCTTCTGTTTTTATTCCTTGGAATAATTTAAGGAGTCAATATATTTACAATTTACAAGTTTTTTTGTTGAAAAATACATTATTTTGTTTGTACACTTAGAAAAGTTGTATACAGAAACTTATTGTTTGTAAAACAGCAGTGTTAGGGGGAAGGGAGGGTGACCTTTTCTTTTTTAATCATTAAGAATGTTTGAAAAATGAAACAAAAACACAGTAAAATGTTTAAAAATTAAAAAAAACATATTCCAAGTATAATTTAAAAAAAAACAAAACAAATTCACAAATGACTTAGAATGGTAAAATTATATATACATAATTTATATAAATTCATATATATATAAATAAATTATATATAATGTCATATATATATATATATATATATATATATATATATATATATATACAATTTTTGAAAGCATTCTGTGCAATCTGAGTCGACCCTATCCTTTTCTTGGTTGGGAGACTTTTAATGAATACCTATATTTCACTAGAGGCTATTGGTACATTTAAATTGTTTATCTGATTTTGATTTAACTTTGGTAAGAAATACCTATTTTAAATACCCATTTCGTTTTGATTTTCCAATTTGGTGAAGTTCAGGTTTTTAAAACGTGTCATTTTGATTCTACAGATTTATTCGGAGAATCTGTCCTTACGTTTCCATTTTAATTTCTAATTTTGTATATTTGGACAGGATCTCAGCCTTTTACATAATTCATAAAGGTTTGCCAATATTAGTGACTTTCTTAAGAACCAACAGTGATCAGTCAAGTGTTCCTACCAGGCTTGCCTTCAGGGACCGAGTGCCAGTAGGATACACTCACTGCCTGGGAGTTTGCAACACAACACCACTGTCTCGGAGCTGTGTCTCCTCCCTATGCCATGGATTAAATACGGTGCTTCCTCTACCTGAACTCTTTTCCCCCAGCCTCTGCATACCCACCTCCCCAATATACCTCCCAGGTAAGATCCATTTCCTGGTTATGAGTTAGTGGCATCTGCTGCTTAAATCATAACAACAACTCCCAATTTTATTGATCCTTTTACTTTGTATTGTTCTTGTTTGTTTGTTTGTTTCAAGTTTCTGTTTACTGTTTTGGCTGTAGTTGTTTTTTTTTGTTCCCTGTCTTTCAGGCGTATGCTATGTTACTAATATGAGAGCTTTCCATTTTGTGTGTTTGTTTCTTTATTGATTTTTTTTTTGGAGGTGTTTATGTTAGACTATCTGATAGTATCTGTTCAACACTCTTAAACTGACAGTTCAAAATTATTTTTAGGTAACATTCATAAGAGGGTATATTATTTCAGAATCAGCAATTAGAACATTTTCATAATTTTCAATATCTTTACCTACCTATCTATCTGTTTATCTATCTGTCTGTCTATCTATATTTCATTCTTTTTAATTAAACTTTTATTTTTTAATATTAGTTATAGTTTATTAACTTTGTTTCCCAGCTGTAGCCCACTCCCTCATTCCCTCCCAATCCCTCCCTCCCTTCTTCATCTTCTCCCTACCCCTTTCCAAGTCCACTGATAGGAGACGTCCTCCTCCCCTTTCATCTGAACCTAGTATCCTCAGGCCTGGCTGCAAAGTCCTCCTCTGTGGCCTAGTAGGGATGTTCCTCTCTCATGTGTGTGTGGGGGGGAGGGGGAAGTCAAAGAGCCAGCCACTGAGTTCATGTCAGAAATATTCCCTGTTCCCCTTACGAGGATGCCCATTTGGATACTGAGCTACTATGTGCTACATCTGAGCAGGGGTTTTAGATTATATCCATACATGGTCCTTGGTTGGAGATATAGTCTCATAAAAGACACCTGTACCCAGAAATATTTGGTCCTTGTGGAGCTACTGTCTTCTCCAGGTCATATTAACTCCCCCTTCTTTCATATGATTCCCTGTGAATCATATGAATCGTACTCTGTAGAACGTTTGGTTATGAGTCTCAGTATCTGCTTTGATACACTACTTGGTAGAGACTTTCAGAGGCCCTCAGTGGTAGGTTCCTGCCCTGTTACTTGTTTTCTCCTACATCCAATCTCCATCCAATTTGTTTTTTAAAGTGAGGGTTGATCATCTTAGCCCTGGTCCTCTTTCTTGTTTATCTTCTTTTTCTGACAGAGGACTGATATCTAGAATACATAAAGAACTAAAGTTGAAAAGCAATAAATCAAGCAATCCAATTAAAAAATAAGATACTGAGCTAAACAGAGAATTCTTTGTAGAGGAACACAGAATGGCAGAGAAACACTTAAAGAGATGCTCAATGTCCTTAGTCATCAGAGAGATGCAAATCAAAACGACCTTGAGATTTCACCTTAAACCCATCAGAATGGCTAAGATCAAAACTCAAGTGACAACACATGCTGGAGAAGTTGTGGAGAAAGGGGAACTCTCCTCCACTGATGGTAGGAATATAAAGTTGTACAACCACTTTGGACATCAACCTGGCACTTTCTCAGACAATTAGGAATAGTGCTTCTTCAAGCTCAAGCTATACCACTGTTAGGCATATATCCAAAATAAGCTCAATTACACAAGGATATTTTTTCAACCATGTTTTTAGCAGACCTATTCATATAGCAAAAACCTGGAAACAACCCAGATGTCCATCAATGCAGGAATGGATACAGAAATTGTGGTGCTTTTACACAATAGAATACTACTCAGCAATTAAAAACAAGGAAATCATGTAATTTGCAGGCAAATGGTGGGAATCTAGAAAAGATAATTCTGAGTGAGGTATTCCAGAAGCAGAAAGACACACATGGTATATACTCACTTATAAGTGCATACTAGACCTATAAGATAGGATAATCATTCTGAAATCTGTACATCTATATTTCATTTCTGTGTGTAAAATATCTTCACTAAAAATGTCTTTAAAAAAAAGAAGAATCAGTGTGTAGGCAGTTGTTTTGTTCTGACAACAGTGTCCTGTGCTTTACAGAAGTTTTTCAGTTTTATGAGGTCTCATTTATTGATTGTTGCTCTTAGAGCCTGTGCTGTTGGTCTTCTGTTCAGGAAGTTTTCTCCTGTGCCAATGAGTTCAAGGCTCTTCCCCACTTTTTCTTCTAAGCGGTTTAGTGTGTCTGGTTTTATATTGAGGTCTTTGATCCACTTGGACTTTAGTTTTGTGCAGGGTGATAAGTATGGATCTATTTTCATTTTTCTACATGTAGATATCCAGTTAGACCAGCACCATTTGTTGAAGATGCTGTCTTTTATCCATTGAATGATTTTGGCATCTTTGTCAAAAATCAGGTGTCCACAAGTGTGTGGATTTATGTCAAGATCTTCTATTTGATTCCATTGATCCACCAGTCTGTTTCTATGTCAGTACCATGCAGTTTTTAGTATTGTTGCATACAGCTTGAGATCAGGGATGGAGTTACCTCCTGAAGATCTAATTCTGGGTTTCTTGTTGCTCCATATGAAGCTGAGAATTTTTCTTTCAAGGTCTGTAAAGAATTGTGCTGGCAATTTGATGGGAATTGCATTGAATCTGTAGATTGCTTTTGGTAAGATGGCCATTTTCTTATTATATAAATCCTGCCAAGCCATGAGCATGGGAGATCTTTCCATCTTTTGATATCTTCTTCTAATGCTTTCTTCAGAGACTGGAAATGTTTTCTTACCTCCCCCTGAGGGGGAAGCAGCATTACTATGCCACAGAAGAAGACAATGCACCCACTCCTGAGAAGACCTAATTGACTAGGATCAGAAGGAAGGAAAAGAAGACCTCCCCTATCAGTGGACTTTGGAGAAGGGCATGCAAGCAGAGGGTGGAGGAAGGGAGGGATTGGGACGGGAGGAGGGTGGGAACCACAGGAGGGATATAAAGTGAATAAAGTGTAATTAATAAAGCATTTTAAAAAAGAAGAATCAGAAATGTGTAATGATGAAAAATCAGTCAGAATCTAACTCTAACCCAAGGCATAGTGCCTGATCATTCTCCAAGGATCTTAATATAGATTTAAAGCCCTTCCAATAATGTGTTTAATAAGCAGATTTGTTTGCGTACCACTTGCTAAATCTGCATAATATACGAGCATTGTCCATGAGCTAATTGAAGTAGTTAGTACATACTGAAACAAAGTACACAATTAATATATGCTAGCAATAGTAGTAATGAGAGCCCAAAGCTGACATTGGAACTGTTAATCCCATATTCCCATTCATGTACATGTTCCATTGTCATGAGTAACTTCCTTTAGAAGGCTGCTCTTTGCTAATCATTCTGCCTTTAGATGATTGCTGTGAGTAATCAAGCACTTTCATTTGCTCCTTTGAAGATTCTGTGAGAGAGGAGACTTGAGCTGCAATTCCTTTAATTTCATATTTCTGTATTGAGAATGAAAGAATATATTTAGTGTTCAGTTCTTCTGGGTCAATAATCTAGCTATTTTTTTCTCCTCTAAATCTAGCTTTTTCAGTTCTGAGTTTCTCTTCCCAACCCCCCAAGCACTAAGTGTAATTTTCTCCTTTATTACAGGCATTGTTAACAGTTTTATTTGATCTCAACACTATATTTATCTTTGGTTTTTCTCTGCTTCAAAAATGCAGTTGGCTAATTTTAGGCATACACTGAAGGGTTGAAATGTGTTGTTTCTAAATTTGTCCTTTCAGAAATTTTCATGAATAATAGAATTGATACTACTACAACACTATACTCAAAGAAAAAGCGTTACATTTTAAAACATATTATATAAAGTTTCCAAATAGTGATATAAATAAATTCTATTCTGAGTTCCTCTCTCAAATTTACCTGACATGACCTAGATTATCTAGATCTGTCATATCTTCATTATATTTTAGAGAAATACTACTTCTCAAATTGGATATTTCTGTGCAAATGATCACTGAAGTTATTCACAGATGAATACTCTAAAATGAATTTTAAAGGTTTCCTTGATATGATAACTGCAAAAATCATGAGTGTCTATGCAAAATAAGTGACTGAATTTTTCTCTTGTGTAATTTTCTTGGTCAAGTTTTCATATATTTGAAATTCTAACTGGAGAATTTTTCAGCTATTAGCACATTGAAGAGGAGTGGTGACAATGTGCCAGAGCAGCCCATTTACAGGAAAGTGAAGGACACTGACTATGAATATGTCATTAGAAAAGTCTTTTTTTTTTTCTGATTATAGCAAGTTTACTTTATTGGTATACCTGGGAATTTTTTTGGCACCTTTTCTTTTTTTATTTTTTATTTTATTATTATTATTATTATTATTTATCAGTTACATTTTATTAACTCTGTATCCCAGCCGTGTCCCGATCCCTCATTCCCTCCCTGTCCCTCCCTCCCTCCCTCATCTCCACCGTGCACCTTTCCAAGTCCACTGATAGGGGGGACCTCCTCCCCATTCATCTGATCCTGTTTTATCAGGTATCTTCAGGACTGGCTGCAAAGCCCTCCTCTGTGGCCTAACAGGACTGCTCCTCCCTTCGGGGGTGGGGAGACCAAAGAGCCAGTCATTGAGTTCCTGTTAGGAATAGTCCTTGTTCCCCTCACTTTGGGAAACCAAATGGTTACTGAGCTACCACAGGCTACATCTGAGCAGAGGTTCTAGGTTATATCCATACATGGTCCTTGGTTGAATGTCAGTCTCAGAAAAGACCCTGTGCCCAGATATATTTGGTCCTTGTGGAGCTCCTATCCTTTCCCCATCAGACTAACTCCCCTTCTTTCTTATGATTCTCTGTACTCTGCCAAAGGTTTGGTCATGAGTCTTTGCTTTGAAAACACTGCTAGTTAGAGTCTTTCAGATGCACTCAGTAGACTCCTGTCATACTTTCAATGCACATCCCATCTGTCTTTCTAAATGAGGATTGATCGTCTTACCCCATGTCCGCTCAATTGACACCTAAAAAAGATGTATAGATTTCATTATGTTTATCATATCTTATAGGTCTAGATAAGTGAGTATATCCCATGTTTGTCTTTCTCCTTCTGGGATATTTCACTCAGAATGATCTTTTCTAGATCCCACCATTTGCCTGAAAATTTCATGATTTCCTCCTTTTTGATTGCTGAGTAGTATTCCAGTGTGTAAAAATACCACAATTTCTGTACCCATTCCTCCGTTAATGGGCATCTGGGTTGTTTCCAGGTTCTAGCTATTACAAATAAAGCTGCTATAAACATGGTTGAGCAAGTATCCCTTTTGTGTACTTGAACGAACTTTGGGTATATACCTAGCAATGGTATAGCTGGGTCTTGAGGAAGCACTATTCCTATTTGTCTTAGAAAGCGCCAGATAGCTTTCCAGAGTGGTTGTACCAGTTTACATTCCCACCAGCAGTGGAGGAGGGTTCCCCTTTCCCCACAACCTCTCCAGCATGAGTTTTTCATCTTGGCCATTCTGATGGGTATAAGGTGATATCTCAGAGTCGTTTTGATTTGCATTTCCCTGATGGCTAATGAGGATGAGCATTTCTTTAGGTGTTTCTCTGACATTCGATATTCCTCTGTCAAGAATTCTCTGTTTAGCTCTGTTCCCCATTTTTTAATTGGATTACTTGGTTTGCTGCTTTTCAGCTTCTTTGGTTCTTTGTATATACTGGATATTAGTCCTCTGTCAGATAAAGGGTTAGTGAAGATTCTTTCCCAATCTGTAGGCAGTCGTTTTGTTTTGATGATGGTGTCCTTTGCTTTACAGAAACTTTTCAGTTTCATGAGGTCCCATTTATTGATTGCTGCTCTTAGAGCCTGTGCTGTTGGTGTTCTGTTCAGGAAGTTGTCTCCTGTGCCAATGAGTTCTAGGCTGTCATTAACAGTCTCCCCTCCAAAAAAAGCCCTGGACCAGATGGCTTCAGCACAGAATTCTACAAGACCTTCAAAGAAGTGCTAACTCCAATTCTCCTCAAGCTATTCCACAAAATAGAAACAGAAGGAACACTACCAAACTCATTCTATGAAGCCACAGTCACCTTAATACCTAAACCACACAAAGACCCAACAAAAAAAGAGAACTTCAGGCCTATCTCTCTTATGAACATTGATGCAAAAACACTCAATAAAATACTTGCAAACCGAATCCAAGAACATATCAAAGATATCATCCACCATGACCAAGTAGGCTTCATCCCTGGCATGCAAGGGTGGTACAACATATGGAAATCCATCAATGTAATCCACTACATAAACAAACTGAAGGAGAAAAATCACATGATCATCTCCTTAGATGCCGAAAAAGCATTTGACAAAGTCCAACACCCATTCATGTTTAAAGTCTTGGAGAGATCAGAAATACAAGGCACATACCTAAAGATAGAAAAGTCTTAAAAGCCTCAAGTAAAATGCATTATTAGATGATGGCAATACTATCAGGATTAAAATGCCAGATCTTCAAAAACTGGCATTGTGTCAGATTGAGGGGTCATCTATGTTTGCCACTGAGGAACTTGCAGTTTCGTGGAAGAAGAATGGTCTACTAACTTGTATCATGCATAAACACTTTTTCACCTAAACTCACAAGGAAGATCTTTGTGTATACTATGTAATACCACATTCAAATGTTTTAAATTATATTTTTATTTCTAATTATTTCACAATTATTTAACTGTCATGAAAATTATATTTTATGTGTTGTGTTGCTTTATATATGATGTTGTAATATTGTAGCAATGGACTTAAACAGTGCTCAAAACACTGCTCCAGTTCAGAATTAGAATCAAGCTCTAATACTCAGTTGAGTATTAGAATCTGCATCTACATTAAAATTCACAGAATGAAATTTAAAAAAAAATGTTCTTCTGCTGTTTGGTTTTGTTTTGTTTTCTAATTTGTCAACCTTCTTTCCATGGCCAAATCTACAATCAGGTTTTTTATTATTTTATTTTTATAAAATTTTGGTTGTCATTTTTTATGTTGTACATATGCAGTGAACATTTTTAGGTTTCACTTATACATATATTTATACATATCATACTCATTATATCCATTTAACATGATTACTGAAAGCACGAAAAACAATCTATTATTTTATAAAAATGTGATAACGAAACTCATATCTTTGTGTATTAATGAAAATAAACACTAAAATTTTACTTTTATAGTCAGTGTCCATTTCCACATGTCCAAAGTGCTCTAGAAAGACTCCTGTCATATCTAGGTAAAACCAGTTGTAGAACCTCACAGAATCGAAATCACCCACATTAAAGCAATTATTCAAAGTGGTAAAACTTCATGTTTGAACATGAAAAACATGAACAAGCAAATTAATATTGCAGTGAACATTTGTAACCATGATAAATATTGGAATTACTCTGATTTTTAACTGTCTTACCTAAGGAGCATGCAATGTCCCATTTATTTTCTGACAGTAAAAAAGATGTTAAATTAAAAAAAAGAATACTTTAAAAGTTTTTAAAGCAACAAATAAGCCAGGTATTATGTATAACTACTTTCTATTATTATTATATCTAATTCTTAAGGATCTATTCGTTTCTCTTTATGTTATATGAAAAGCACTGACAATTTTATTTTGAACTGATTATTCCATGAGATCAAGAATGTAAGTGGCCTTGGGAGTTTCTTTTTTTTAAATTTAATTTCCTTCTGGTGTTGGTCTCCTTGGTTTGCCTGTGGTATATATGCAAGATTAGAGTCTCACAACAGTGTGATGCAGCCATGATCATTCAGGCCTTTACAGCCATTGAAGCAGGACATTCTCCCCAAGCATGGTTGGATACCATAAAAAGCTAAAATGATACGCTCAGGATGCGAGGCTAAGCACTGCACTCAGGGTCAGCCGCTTTGGACCCAGAGAAGAGCATGTCTGATTGCATGCGGGTTGATGCCCCAGGTCCCGCCTCTGAGAAAAAGGTATCGGACGGGTCTGATGCTCTTTGGGTGGATGACACCTAAATGAACATCTGTACAAAGTCCCAATTTATTTCTAATATCAGAGATCAGACCTCTACTCTTGCCTGATGCGTCTAAAACAAAAAGGGGGAACTGTAGAGAGCTGCGGAATGCTATGCCTTAAAGATGGAGCTGGTTTCTGCCTTCCACCTTCCCGATGGTGAGTGCTCTCTGTCACGAACAACTCCACATTTGGCTAAGGCCGAGGATCTGGCTTGCTTCCATGTATGTGGACCTATCTGCATTGCCCCCGTGGCACGCCTGGGTTGGCTACCCAGAGGCTATTTAAGCTGTGGGCTGGCTTTCCCCGGGGTCCGAGGATTGTTCAATGTTCCTGAATAAACTGCATTGAAAAAAAAAAAAAGAAAGTAAAAAAAAAAATTTAATTTAATTTATATATTTATTTATTATAAATTATTCACTTTGTATCCTCACTGCAGCCCCCTCCCTGGTCTCCTCCCAGTCCAATCCCTCTACTCCCCAAGGGCCCTGTAATTATTCCCCTGATAGGAGAGGTCCTTCTCCCCTTCTATTTGACCCTAGCCTATAAGTTCTCATCAGGACTGGCTGCATCATCTTCCTCTGTGGCCTAGCAAGGGTGCTCCTTCCAGTGGAAGGTGATCAGAGATCTTGCCACTGAGTTCATGTCAGCAATTGAAAACAAGGAAATCATGAAATGTGCAGGCAAATGGTGACAACTAGAAAAGACCATTCTGAGTAAGGTAAACTAGAAGGAGAAAGACACAAATGATGTATACTCACTTATAAGTGGATATTAGCCATATAATATAGGATAAACATACTAAAATCTATACCCTTAAAGAAGCTAGGCAACAAGGAGGGGCCTAGGGAAGGTGCTTAATTCTCATTCAGAAGGGAAAACAGGATAAACATCAGAAGTAGGAGAAGACAAGGAACAGGACAGGAACCTTCCACAGAGGACCTCTGAAAGACTCTACCAACCAGGGTTTCGAAGGAGATACTGAGACTCATAGCCAAACTTTGGGCAGAGTGCTGGAAGCCTTATGGACGAAGAGGGAGATAAAAATACCTGGGGGAACAGGAACTCCACAAGGAGAACAACAGAGCCACAACACCTGGGCCCAGGGGGGACTGCAGAGACTGATACTCCAACTAAGAACAATGAATGAAGAGGACCTTAACCACCTGTTCAAAGGAAGCCTATTGGCTGCTCAGTTTCCAAGAAGTCTACCTAGTAAGGGGTACAGGGGCTGTCTAGAAGGGAGTTTCTCCTTGTAATAGATTCTTTAAAGTCTTAACCCAAACAAAACCTCCAGCAATATCGGTGAAACTTTGGTAAGCTAACTTGTCTTATATCATTAATAAAATCTCATTACCACCCAAATCCTTCACAGTCTTTACAAAAACAAACAAACAAACAAACAAACAAAACTATTTTCCCCAGAGTAATTTTAGATTTAACTCAAATTTTATTCTTTTGGTATTAAAATTTATTTATTAATTTTTAATTCAGACTAGTCACATATTAAAATAGACACACCATAAAGCTAGGTATTGACAAGACTTGTCCATTCAGTTCATGCTCTCATTTGCTATTTAGAAGATTTGATGTCAGTGTTTTAAAATAAGTTCTATATAGCTGTCTGATGCTTGGTTATGAAATATTCCCTCCTGTCTTATAAGCTGTCTCCTCACTCAAGTTTCCTCCCACAGAAGCTTTTATATTTCATGTAATCCATTTTTCAATCATTGTAGTTATTTCCTGAGCTAGTGAAAGTATTTTCAGAAACTTCTTGACAGGACATATATTTTGAAGTGTTTTTAGTATATTGTCCTTTAGCTGTTTCAAAGTGTCAGAACTGTGATAATGGTGGAGTTTGGTGATATATTTTCAATTGATGTGTTTATGTGTATGTGTGTATACAGGTGAACTATATGGTTTTATTTTTTTCTTCTATGTGTCTTTTCTTTTATTCAAGACCATTTGTTGACACATATTTTCAGACATTATGATAAGGTTGTTTCAATACCCTTCTTCTTTGAAAATACATTAAGATACAATTCAGTTGCTTAACCTCACCAGCAAAACATCATAATTCAACAAGAAATTCGTTACTGAGTATCGATTGTTTTGCACCAGCATTAGTACCCTGGCCAACTTCTCCTGCCCAGTTTAACAAGACAGCTTTTCCCAGTACATTGCTAAGCAACGAACAGATCAATTTGCAACGTTAGAAAAATGTTGTTTACTGAACATATCTGGCTTTGAATCATCCATATATTAATTCTGAATATTTGACCATTACAGATAGAGGACTGGTCATGTATATTTTATTTGCATATATCTATTTAAAAAACAATGGGAGTTAATTATTATACTCTTTGTTACAAAAATAAACAAACTATACCTAAAAATATTCTGAAATTTCTGCTTTTTAATAAGACTATAATAATATTAGATATATTTTTGTGATATGATAAAAATCATCAATGGACATTATGTGATTTTTGCCTCTAATTGTTCTCAAACATAATCTAAGTAAATCATCAAGAAATCAAACCATCTATAGTCTCAAGAACTTGTCAGCTTCTTCAGGATGGATATTTAGAAGCTGGGATACAAAGTGATTTAATTATAAGAAATGATAATAAAAAATAAAGCAAAAAAAAAACCCTGTATATCTATATAACTACAAAATCTAAGGGGAAATTAAAAGTCTACAATGAAGTTTATGTTAATAAATGTAAATAAATTATAGTTTCCTTTTATTAGAAATACACATTTAATGCATTAAAACTCTATATTTTAAGCTTTAAAATTTTGTCAGTGTAGAATTAGAATAGGGGCAATATAAATTTGAATGAAAGCTTTCTCCAACTTATATGTGGTACTGATTTTCTTTGAAAATGTATCAGAAGATTTGCTACCCTTGGATTTTTAGAATAATATAATTTGAATTTCGTGGTTATGGAATTTGATGTTTTCCTTATAATCTAATGAGTTTGTGTGTGTGTGTGTGTGTGTATTTAATGAATCACAATCAACATAAAAAAATGCAAAGAAAATCTTAAGTAAATGACTATAAACATTGTTTTGTTTTTTTTTTCTAATTTTGAATAGCCATAAAAAGCAGAAAGTGAAAAGATATAATGATTTTCAATATCGTTTACAGTACTACTCTTGTGATGGACATTCCATTAGTGTGAAAAGTGAGGAAAATTAAGCAGGAAGAGTACAGATTATCTGCGATTCAACATGGTCTGGAAGAAGGAGTTATTAAATATTTGTTAAATTCTAGAGGGCTTTTTCCATGACCCATCTAGTTCCCCAGTAATTGAGACAGAGACCTATTGTGAGTTAAGCACAATAACTCGGCAGGTATGGTTTAGGTTACTTTTCTAAGCTAGTTTGTTTATCTTCCAACTACACTCCCTAAGTTACTTACCAGTCTTTGTCCTCTCTGGTCTGGATCTGCTCCATCCAGCCATGTTCTCTCTCACCATCCTTTTCCTTTCTTCTTTCCTCTTTTTCCCTTTCTCTCCTCCCGGACTCCTGATCCCTCTCTGAAACTACAAGATCTGAAATCAAGGCTCCGCCTAGTTTTCTTCTGCCCATTTATTTATTTATTCTGCCCAGGCTATTGCATTTAACCAGAGAATATTGAGGAGCAAAGTTTGTACAATATCATGCGGTGTATGTGAGAAGGTACCTTTCCTCCCTGCAACCAGGATTCTAAATTATTGGGGCCAAGAATTTAACATTTCAATGTAGCACCAGACTAACCCCCTAACATGCAGTGACCTTCTAGATTCAGGATGAGAAAAATGATAGATAACAAATAATTAGATAAAATGTAGCTGAAATATGGAAGAAACACTTGATTTATTAGATACATTTTTAGTTGTGAAAATTAAGATTTATATCTGTCTACCTACCTACCTAACATCTGTCTGTCTCCATGTCAATATTAAACTATCATCTATCTATATTTGTTTATCATATATCTCTATATCTCTCTATTATGTATCATTTATATCTATCTATCTCTATCTATCTATCTATCTATCTATCTATCTATCTATCTATCTATAACCTATCTATTTCTCTATCTAATCCTTTGTGTCTCTCAGCCTCTTTTTGCTTGTCTCCTTCCGGCCAGCTTCCCAATAACTGGCATTGCAGGTGCACAGCACCAGGGCAGACACTTCCTCCTTGTTTCACTGAAGCTTTGTTTGGTTTGCCTGTTTGAATTTGTTTGTATACATGGAAAGTTTTTGTAATAGAATTTCTCTTCCTACTGACTTTTTGAACTTTCTGAGGAGAGCAGTGTATAGACTTGAGTTTCAGTGGACTGCACTGAATTGTGAGCAGAGATAAACTTGTAAGATCTTTTTACAATTCCATGTTGACGCTCGTTTTTAAACTCTGTTTTATTTGGGTTCCTTAAAGCCTCTCCCCCACCCTAGTCATGAGAAGAAGGTTAGTAGGGAGACGGGGTGCAGGCCCCTTTACTTCTCCATCTGTCTCTGGGCTCTCGAAAATGCCACATCCAATGGGCCACACTTTCTCTCTCTCCTATTCACATCTCTTAGAGTCCTTGACCATGCCCCTCTTTCTACTGCATTAGGCATGCATTGCCAGCTGGCAAAGACCATGCCCTGAAGGAGGCAATTATCAGCTGTGGACAAACTAAAGCCAAAACTAAAACTGCACACTTGGGATTAAAGAGAAAATATATTTACATAACATAACAGAGTTTTTAAAGAAACCAAAACTTCCATTACAATTTTAATACTCTAACATCCAGCAGAGGATCAAATGACTTCACACATCAGAGCTTCAGTTTTAATTTTAGCTTAAATAAACAAAAATAACTCTTTGGATGACAATTCTGATAATCTTCATTTTAAAATTTGTGTCCATATTAACAACCCCAAATAAAATTTTAATTAATTAATTATTACAATTTATTCACTTTGTATCCCTGTTGTAGCCCCTCTTCATCTCCTTCTGATTCCATCCACTTTCCCTCTGCTTCTCTATGCTCCTCCTCTAGTCCATTGATAGAGGAGGTCCTCCTCCCTTTCTATCTGAGCCTATCAGGTCTCATCAGGCCTGGCTGCATCTTCTTCCATGTGGCCTGGCAAGGCTGCACACCCCAGGGAGAGGTAATTAAAGAGTCTGCCACTCAATTCATGTCAGAGACAGATCCTGATCCCCTTACTAGGAAACCCACTTGGAAACTGAGCAGCATATTGGCATCATCTGTCCAGGGGGTCTAGGTCTTCTCCATGCATGGTCTGTAGTTAGAGTATTAGTCTCTTCAGGGCCTTCTGGGCTCAGGTTTTTGGCTCTATTGGTATCCTTGTGAAACATCTGTCCCCTCCAGGTTTCTCTATCTCCCTCTTCTTCCATAAGGTTCCCTGTACTCTGCCCAAAGTTTGGCTATGAGTCCCAATATCTCCTTTGAAACCCTGATGTGTGGAGTCTTTCAGAGGCCCCCCTGCGGAAGGCTTCTGTCCTGTTTCCTATCTTCTACTTCTGATGTCTATCCTGTTTGCCCTTCTGAATGAGGTTTCAGCCTTTTGCCTGGAGTCTTCCTTGTTGCCAAACAATTATTTTTAAGTAGGGTTTAATTTGCAATTACTAAAGAAATCAACAGCCATAGGCCCTATGCTATATAACATTAACAATCATTGAAACTGTATATGCTTTTGCCGATAACAGAAGATACTATTGTTTTCATATTTTCAGAAGTGCTTTCTTGCTCATTCAGTGCATTAGCTATTCTGTAGTTAGTGAAATAAAAAAAAAAAAACAATGAAAATGTTTTATTTCTTTAATTGTTTTTATTTTAAAAATTGTCAATTGGACTGATTGGCCTGCTCTTTGATCACCTCCCCCTAAGGGGGGAGCAGCCTTACCAGGGCACAGAGGAAGACAATGTAGCCACTCCTCATGAGACCTAACAGACTAGGATCAGAAGGAAGGAAAAGAAGACCTCCTCTCCCAGTGGACTTGGGGAGGGGCATGCATGGAGAAGCAGGAGGAAGGGAGGGATTGGGAGAGGAAGAGAAAGGGAACTACAGGGGGGATACAAAGTAGATAAAGTGTAATTAATTTTAAAAAATTTAAAAAGAAGAAAAAATTTGTCAAATAGGAGAGTGGTTAGGAAAAGAAAGAGAGAGTGTGAGAGAGAAGCAAAGTGAAAGGAAGGAAGGAAAGAAGAAGGGAAGAAAGAATGGAAGGAAGGAAGAAGGAAGTCCAGAAAGGAAGTTACTGAAGAGACTACCTTGTTGAAGAGACTACCTGAAAACTTTGGTGAGAGGACTGAGGTATAGCTTTTCATGAGGTGGTTTCCGGTGGGAGACTGGGAAAGACGTAGTGTTTGTTTGTTTGTTTGTTTGTTAAGGGGTTAGCCACTAGGAGTTTGAACACGTACCACTGAGTTTGTTTGTTTGTTTGTTAAGGGGTTAGCCACTAGGAGTTTGAACACGTACCAATGCGTATATGGGCAACTCAAAATGGACTTGGTGCTATACTTCTGTGGTATTTTTGTTGTTACTACTGTTGCCACCAATTGATCTCTGCTGACAATGGAAAAATTAGACTTCATCAATGGAGTCTTACTGGGTTTGTCAACCACACTTTTGGGCAGACCCCATGCTCATCAGTAGATGTCCAAAACAAAACAAAGTTTAACTTTTCAACTGGTACTGTTGAATATTGTTGTTTCACATTCTTTGTGTACTTATTTTATAACTTTCTGGTATTTTGGTTATATAATGCAGTCTCCATGTTTGGTGTTTCGTTTTGTTGTTGTTGTTATTGCTTTGTTTTTTTTTTCATTTTTTTTAATTTTTTTGCCTTTTTTTAAATTTTTCATCAATTACACTTTATCCATTCTGCATCCCCCCATAAGCCTCTCCCTCCTCCCCTCCCAATCCCACCCTCCCTCCTCCCTCTGCTTGCATGCCACTCCCCAAGTCCACTAATAGGGGAGGTTCTCCTCTCCTTTCTGATCTTAGTCTGTCAGTTCACATCAAAAGTGGCTGTATTGTCCTCTACTATGGCCTGGTAAGGCTGCTCCCCCCCAGAGGGAGGTGATCAAAGAGCAGGCCGATCAGATTATGTCAGAGGCAGTCCCTCTTCACATTACTATGTAACCCAATTGGACTCTGAACTGCCCTGGGCTACATCTGTGCAGGGGTTCTGGGTTATCTCCATGAATAGTCCTTGGTTGGAGTATGAGTCTCTGGGAAGTTCCCTGTGTTCAAATTTTCTTGTTCTGTTGCTCTCCTTGTGGAGACCCTGTCCTCTCCAGCTCTTACTATTTCCCAGTTCTTACCTAAAATTCCATTCACCTGCCCAACAGTTGCCCATCAGGCTCAGCATCTGCTTTGATAGTCTGAAGGGCAGAGGCTTTCAGAGGCCCTCTGTGGTAGGTTCCTAGGTTGTTTCCTGTTTTCTTCTTCTTCTGATGTTTGTAGCAGCTTTATTTGTAATAGCCAGAAGCTGGAAACAACCCAGATGCCCCTCAACTGAAGAATGGATGCAGAAATTGTGGTACATCTACACAATGGAATATTACTCAGCAATGAAAAATAAGGAAATCATGAAATTCGCAGGTAAATGGTGGGATCTGGAAAGGATCATCCTGAGTGAGTTGTCCCAGAAGCAAAAAGACACACGTGGTATATACTCACTCATATAGACATACAACATAGGACAAACCCACTAAAACCTGTGCATCTAAAGAAACTAAGCAAGAGAGAGGACCCTAACTAAAATGTCCAATCCCCATCCGGAAAGGCAAAGAGGATGGACATCAGAAGAAGAAGAAAACAGGAAACAACCTAGGAACCTATTGCTTTGTTTTGGATTTGAGCGTGTATATGTTTCTCTGTTAATATGTGCACATTATGCATTCTTTTTCTTCCTTCTTGCTCTTTTTTTTTCCATTTGTTTCATTTTAAAGTATTTTGGTTTATTTATTTTTATTGATTTATTATTTATTACAATTTATTCATTTTGCATCCCAGCTGCACTCCCCTCCATCATCTCCTCCCAGTCCCATCTTCTCACCCTCTTCTTCCCTATGCCCCTCCCCTAGTTCACTGAGAGGAAGTCCTCCTCCCCTTCTATCTGAACCTAACCTAACAGGTCTCATCAAAACTGGTTACAGTTAACCATGATTTGATATTTTTCATTTAAATGTATTTTATTCAATATATTATAATCATACTTTCATTACCTTGTCTCCTCAAAGATCCTCATTCATCATCTTCCTCCTTTCTCTCTCGCCCCTGCTCACACTCTATCTGATCTCCTGACCCTCATTTCTCTCAGTGTGCTCTCTCATATCCTCTTCTCTTCAAGCACTTCCACTGACTATTTTATTTTCTGTTGTGGATAATAACCCAGCAACCTTCCTTGTTTCATTTTTGTTTCTTAGCTTCTTTTGTTCTATGAATTGTAGTATGGTTATCCTGTACTGCTTGGTTAATAACTGCTGAGTTTATAAGTGAGTAGATATGTTGTGTCTCTTTCTTGGTGTGGATAACCTCATTTGGGATGATCTTTTCTATTTCTATCCTTTCTCCTGAAAATTTTATGATTCTCTTGTTTTTAAAGGCTAAGTAGTATTTCAGTGTGTAAACGTATCACTCTATTTTGTGATATATATATTTCATTATTATCATTTATTACAATTTATTTAATTTTTATCCCAGGTGTGGCTGCCTCCCTCATCTCTTCCCAATCCCACCCTCCCTCCCTCTTCTCCCCCTATGTTCCTCCCCTAGTCCACTGATAGTGTTGGTCCTCCTCCCGCTCTATTTGACCCTAGCCTATCAGGTCTCATCAGGACTGTCTGAATATTCTATTTCTGTGGCCTGGCAAGACTGCACTCCACAGGAGGAGGTGATCAGAGAATCTGCCACTGAGTTCATACCAGAGAAAGCCCCTGTTCTCCTTACTAGGGACCCCACTTGGAGAATCTTTGGGCTACATCTGAGCCAGGGGTTTAGTCTTTTCAATGCATTGTCCTTGGTTGGGGTATCATTCTCTTCAGGGACCCCAGTGCTCAGTTGTGTGTGTGTGTGTGTGTGTGTGTGTGTGTGTGTGTATTTGTTTGTCTCTGTTGCTCTACTTTTGGAGCTCCTGTCCCCTTCATTCTTTCTATCTCGACGTTCTTTGATAATATTCCTTGCACTCTGCCCAAAGTTTGGCTATGAGTCTCAGCCTCTACTTCAATACCTCAATCAGTAGAGTCTTTCGGAGGCCATCTGTGATAATCTCCTGTCCTATTCCTTGTCTTCTGCTTCCCATGTCTATTGGATGTGTCTTTCTGAATGAGAACTGATGATCTTCCCTAGGGTCTTCCTTGTTGTTTACCTTCTTTAGGAGTATAGATTTTAGTATGTTTACCCTATATTATATAGCTAATATTAATTTACCTTACACCCATCAAAATGGCTTTAGTTGTGTTATTGCTCTAACTAGGACTTCAGGTACAATGTTGAAGAAATATGGAAAAAGTGAGCAGCCTTGCCTTGTCCCTGAATTTAGTGTTATTGTTTGAGTGTCTCTTAATTTAGTTTGATATTTGCTATTAATTCTGATTTGTTATTTGTATATTGCTTTTATTATATTTAGGTATGGGTCTAGAAACACTAATCTCTCAAATACTTTTATCATAAAGTCTTTTATTATAACTTTTATATGCCAAAGGCTTTTCAGGCTATAATGAAATTATCATATGGTTTTTTTTCTTCATTTTGTTTATGTTGTGGGTTAAGTTGATGGATTTTCTTATGTTTGACCATCCTGCATCCCTTGGATAAAGCCTTCTTAATCATGGTGGATGATATTTTTGATGTGTTCCTGGATTTGATTTGCAAGTATTTTACTGAGAAGTTTTGCATCAATGTTCATGAGGTAAACTGGTCTGAAATTTGCTTTATTTGTTGAGTCTTATGTGATTTAGGTATCGGGGTGTCTGTGGCCTCATAGAATGGGTTTGGCAATGTTCCTTCTGTTTCTATTTTGTGGAATAGTTTGAGGAGTATTGACATTAGCTCTTCTTTGAAAGTGTAGTAGAATCCAGTGCTAAAACCACCTGGCTCTGTTTTTGTTTGTTTGTTTGTTTGTTTTGTTTTTGTTTTGTTTTGTTTGTTTGTTTGTTGGTAAGAATTCATGATAAGAAATTCTATTTCTTTAGGGGTTATAAGGCTGTTTAAACTTTTAAAACTTGACCTTGCTTAACTTTGACAAATGAAATATTTTGAGAAAATTGTCTATTTCATTAGATTTTCCAATTTTGTGGTATACAGACTTTTTAAGCAAGACCTAATGATTCTTTAGATTTCATCAGGGTCTATTATTTTCCCTCCAAACATTTCATTTCTGATTTTGTTAATTTGAGTTCTGTCTCTGTGCCTTTTAGTTAGTTTGGCTAGGGGTTTGTCTATCTTGTTTATTTTCTCAAAGGACCAGCTCTTGGTTTTATTGATTCTTTGTATTGTTCTCCTTGTTTCTAAGTTACTGATTTCAGCCCTGAGTTTGATTATTTCCTGCCATCTACTCCTCTTGGGTGTGTCTGCTTCTTTTTTCCCCCTTAGGGCTTATATGTGTGCTTCTAAGTTGTTTGAATGAGCCCTCTCCAAATTTTTTATGATGATACTTAGTACTATGTACTTTCCCCTTAGCACCATTTTCATAGTGCCCCATAAGTTTGAGGTATTTCATTTTCATTGAATCCTGGAAAGAATTTAATTTACTTATTTGTTTCTTCCCTGACCCAGTAATCACTGAATAAGGAATTGTTAATTTTCCATATACTTGTAGGTTTTCTCTTGTTTCTGTTGTTGTTGAAATCTAGCTTTAATCCATGGTGGTCTGAAATACAATAGTCCATTTCAATTTCCTTGTATTTGTTGAGGTTTAACTTTTAACCAAGTATATGGTCAATTTTGGGAAAGTACTTTGAAGTGCTAAGAAGAATGTATATTCTTTTGTATTTGGGTGAAGTGTTCTGTAGATATCTGTTAACTCCACATGATTCATGACATCTGTTAATTTCATTATTTCTTTGTTTAGTTTCTGTCTCAATCATCTGTTCATTGGTTAAAGTAGTGTGTTAAAGTCTCTCACTCTTAGTATGTGGGGATTGATGTGTGGTTTAAGTTTTAGTAGTGTTTCTTTTACAGATGTGGGTACCCTTGCATTTGGAACATGTATGTTCAGAATTGAGATATCAAGTTGCTGGATCTTTCTTTTGGTATGAAGTGGCCTTTGCCATCTGGTTCAATTAATTTTGGTTGAAAGCTTATTTTATTGGATACTAAAATGGCTACTCCAGCTTATTTATTGGGTCCATTTCATTAGAAAATCTTTTTCCATATCGTTCCTCTCAGATAATTTATGTCTTCATTGTTGAGGTGTGTTTCTTTTATACAGCAGACTAATGAGTCCTGTTTGAACTTCCATTCTGTCATTTTGTGTCTTTTTATTGGGGAATTGAGTCCATTAATGTTGAATTATATTAATGAACAAATACTGTTGCTTCCTATTATTTTGATTTTGTTGGTGGTAGAGTGTATGTGTATGGTGTGAGATTATTTATTTCCTAAATTTTCTGGGGTGCAGTTAGCCTTCTTTTGGTTTTGCTAGTGTGGGATTATTTGTTTCTTATGTTTTCCTAGGTATAATTAGCTTTCTTAGATCAGAGTTTTCCTTCTAGTATTTTCTGTAAGGCTGGATTTGTGGATAGATATGATTTAAATTTTTTTTATCTTAAAAAATCTTGTTTTCTCCATATATTGTAAAAAGAACTTTTATTCCTCTGTTTCAGTTGTTGCCTCCTTCTGCTAACTTAGGTCCATTCCTGGAAGCTTCTAGCCTCCATACGATCTAACTTAGGCCTAGAATATTAACCAAATATGGGTGGGGTGGCAGAAATTAGCATTTGAATTATTCAATAACCTAATGCTTAAAGCCACCTTCAAAAACTGTTCTTTTTAGGACAAAGTGACTTGAAATATTCAAACCAGAGCTTGAATATGACTTATTTTTTTCTAGTTTCTCGAGAGTTTTCATTCCCTCATATGGTTTTAATATTTATTTTTTTCTGCTTTTCAGGACTGGCTACTATTTATTTGTGTTGTTTTTGGAGTTTATAAACATTTTTTAAAAACATGTTATAATCGTCAAGGTATGAATAATGCAAGAGCCTATCACGGAGATGAGCCGTAGCTTAGGTGATAGGTGCTTATCTAGCACTAGTGATAGTCTGGGTCCTGTCCCATACTCTACCACACAATATGGAAATGGTTTCTGTTATGTGCTCAGTCATAAAGGGGATATAGATATTACTACTTGTATGGCTTAGGAAATATTCCTGAAGAAGTAGCAAAAGAATATAAGCTCTCAATGATAGAAAATTTAAAAAACACTATTTTTGGACACGATAGTCTTTGTCATCATGAACCGTAGCAACTGTGTTGCCAGTGGTGGGCCTGAACAAGCAAAGGTCTGTCAAAAGTCACCCGTGATGAAAGAAAAATTTGTGCAGTTCTCTGCTTTCTTGAGGAACTGCTACTTATTTGTACATTCTTGAAGAAGAAGAGTTAAGGCCTTCAGCCATGAACCCAAGGTGTACAGAGAGCCCATTCTGCTTGAGTGGGTAGTTCTACACCCTCCGTTATTCAAACTTCCCATTTTAGATTCAGTGGCTCGCAAAGCCAATGAAAACAACGTAGATATGGAAAAGAGACTCATTTTCCCCATGTTTGTATGGTGGGAAGACAATAGAAGAGAAAGGTAAGTGTGAGAGTAATCTCATGTGTTATAAGAAATGATATGTGAAATTGTCTAAAAATAAATTTAATTACAAAATATCAGAGAATGAATGGTTAAATTGTTTTTTTGTTTGAAGGCGGAATCTGTTTAACTTTGTTACTTAAGTGATTTTATAAAAATCACTGTAAAAGGAAAAAAAAAAAAAAAAAAAAAAAAAACCTCCCTGGGAATATTTACTTTAATAAAAGCTGTTTCTGAGAGAAGACCATTTTCTGTAAGTAATTTTCTCCTGCTTGACCTGGATTTGCAATACCAATTGTATTTCTCATACCTCCTTGCTTCACCCTTTGCTGAACTCTAGTGAGTAACAGCCGAAAATACCAGTTGTTCCACATAAACAAGGTGACTGTGGATCAAGGGAACTCCAATCAGCAGAAACCCACAGCAAGGCTACAACTAAGCTGAAGGAGAACCAAGAATCTAAACAGAGAAACGATACTAACTGCAATCACATCATAAAGTCAGCACATGTATTTACACAAAATCCAAATTAAAATTATGGTATGGACAAAGGTATAGATAAGTGTTTTAGCAAGAATTAGAAAAATACAAACAAAAAGAAACTGTAATAACACATATCATGGACTGACTAGTCATGATACCTCACAAGCACACACAAACACATATGATATGTATATACATATGTATAAATATATATCTCAAAAATGAGAAAAAGCAAAAAGATAAAAATAAAATAAAACTTTGCATTTTTATGCTGACCTTGTCTGTACAAACAGGCTCTTGGGATTTCAGAGTCCTGCTCAGCAAGCCACCCTGCACCCTGCACATTGATTAAGAACACTTAGGGGTGTGTGACAAGGCTTTGCTCACTGCAAGACTCCCTAATTTATTCCAATTATTACAATTAGAGAAGGAGCTTTAATGCTTTTATCAGTGCACAAAAGCTACTTTTTGTTTCATAGTCATCTGCTTTGGCACTGTAAAATTAGTTAGTTTCAGGCTATTTTCTCGTGAAAATGTAAACTAGTAATTGGTCAACAGTTGCAAGCTGTACTTACAATTTCACTCTCATCTTGGCTCATTAGAGAATCCTAATAATGGTATAAAATGTACTCATGCACTGAAAATAATATTTGAAATTTCCATTTGACACTAGAGCAATTAACATGTTCATTTTATTGCCTTTCAAAATGCCCACTTGATAATAGAAAACATATCTTAAATTGAGTATAATAATTCAGAATATTAAATAACATGAATATCAACATTTAAAACACACAGCTTTAGAATTATATTAAAACTAGAAAGGGGAATTTCAAAGAGACAAATGGATGTATGTACATATATATACATTCTTTTCAAATATTTGATCAATAAAGTCACTTATAAGTGTTTGTTAAATAAATCAGAACATAAATACAAGTTAAAAGTATTCAACAATACAAATCAAACTTCATAAAAGTCTCAATTATAAAACATTTATATTTAAGTGTTAAAATGAAAAGTAAGATTAAAAAATAAACAAAAGTAAAAGTGAAGTGTAGAGCTGGCATTATGCTTCTTTGTTTAAAGGTCCCAACAGCCAAGCATAATGAGATGAGTTCAATGCCAGAGAACTATAGGATGGAAGTACAGCACCTTCTCCAAAAGGTAGTTTTTGATAGCCGCATGGTAACACATGCATACCCCCAACACACTCACACATAAACTCACATGCATATAAAACATAGAAATAAGTATGTAAATGAAAGTTAAATATGTTACAGAGGGAAAACCATAATCTTGATATTGAAGAAAAGATTACATTATAAAAATGTGTGTTCATTTTAGGAAAATATATAATGTTCTACTTATTAAAATTGTAGAATTCTGTATATAAAATATTTCATTTTAAGCAGAAGCGCAAACAAATACACGAATGTTAACTGCTTCTTTTTTTGTGGTTTATAAAAATCTTTGAAAAGTAGAATATAGTTACATCATTTTCTCCCCACCACTTCCTCCATTTATTCACTCTCAGAAACCCAATGTAATTTGAGAAAAGTCTAAACTTCATGGCTCCATTAAAAAAAATGATATATGAATTTTTTTTCTTGACATTTCTATGCGGAACAATATGGTCTCCTCGAATAGAATATTCTTTGGCCCTGGCTCCTCCAGTCCTTCCACTCTTGGGATGTTACTGATTTCACTTTTCTTTCAAACCATATGGACATGTATAGTATCCGTACATACAGTTTGTTTCATATGAATCAGGATCTTGTTCTCTAGAGGCATTCATCACTTCTCTAAAGATATGATAGAGCACCATGACCAAACACAAATAGAGAAAGAAATATTGATTACATTTCTACGTGACTGTCCATAATGAAAGCAAATCAGGGCAAGAACTCAAGTCAGGAACCTGAAAGTAGGAACTGGAGTAGAAACCTTGAGAAAATTCTGCACACTGGCTTGCTCCCCAAAACCTTCACGGCCATTTTTTCATTCACTTAGAACCTCGAGCTCAGAGGTCTCACAGATCCTAAGAGGCTGGGCATGGAGGCTCACAGAGACTGAACCACTAACCAATAAACATGCAGGGGCTGGACTTAGACTCCTACGAATATGTAGCAGACATGAAGCTTGGTCATCTTGTGGGTCCCCCAACAATGGGAGTAGGGCTGTCTCTGATTTTGTTGCCGGTCCTGGATCTCTTTCTCCTAGCTGGGCTGCCTTTTCTGGCTTCAATGGGAGAGGAAACTCTCAGTCATACTGCGGCTTGAGGTGCCAAGGTAGCTTGGAACCCCTTGGGGGCCTTCTCTTCTCTGAAAAGAAGCAGCTGCAGAATTGGGGAAAGAGCATAAGAGTAATACTAGGAGGAGAAGAGGGAGGGGGTTGGGATCAGGATGTAAAGTGCTTAATTAATTTATTTTTTAAAAAAGGCTGGGCCCTCCCATATCAATCCTTAATTAAGAAAATGTACTACATATCTGCCTGTAGAAATCTGAAAGGGGCATCTGCTCACCTAAGTTTTCCTCTCCTTTTATAACTCTAGGTTTTCTCAAGCTGACAAAACCTAACCAGGAATAAGATAATGTGGTCTTAGATCTCAACCCCACCTTTGCCCCACCCATCTCAGGGCAGAGATTTTTACCCCTGCATCATCATGCTGTGTATTCTAATGAATTTATTGGTAAGATTTTACCCCTGCATCATCATGCTGTGTATTCTAATGAATTTATTGGTGCTGACATACTTGCTATCTGTGGAATTTTTTATTTTAATATAATTTTATTTTAAATTACACTTTATTTACTTTTTATCCCCCCTCTAGTTTCCCCCTTCCCAATTCCTCTCTTCCTTCCCCTTCTCCAACCATGTCCCTCCCCAAGTCCACTGGTAGGGGAGGGTTTCTTTTTCTTCCTTCTGATCCTATTCTGATAGGTCTCATCAGGAGTGGCTGCATTGTCTTCCTCTGTGGCCTGGTAACGCTGCTCCCCCCTCAGGTGGAGGTGATTAAAGAGCAGGCCAATCAGATTATGTCAGAGGCAGTCCCTGTTCCCGTTACTATGGAACCCACTTGGAAACTGAACTGCCATGGGCTACATCTGTGCAGGAGTTCTAGGTTATCTCCATGAATGGTACTTGGTTGGAGTATGAGTCTCAGGAAAGACCCTGTGTTCCAATTTTTTGCTTCTGTTGCTCTCCTTGTGGACCTCCTGTCCTCTCCAGATCTTACTATTTCCCACTTCTTTCATAAGATTCCCTGCATTGGGAACACTGCGACCTTTAGGTAGGTTTCTCCCTTTCAGGAGAAGAGTTGTTCTCCTTTAACTTTGCTAACTATAACCATGAAAAAGATCAACTGCCAGGATCCAAACATATATTTATTCTCTGTACATTCCTCTAGATTCCTAAAAAAAAACCTTCTTAAACCAGGTATATTTTTCCAAATATTGACATGTAAAAATTCTTTAGTCTGTTACATACATCTTGGTGATTTGGCAGGTTCTAAACTCTAGGTGAGCAATAGTTTCTCATCGTATTAAAACCCTCTATAATTTCACAGCTTCCAGGCTTGTTGAGAATACAAAGTAATTCAAATTTTTGTACAGCTCCTGTGATTTTGTTGTTGTTTTGCTTTCCTCAAACTCTTTTGTTTTGCAGTGAATATTGAATCTACAACTGAAATGGTTTCCCCATGTATTTTTGATGAAACATTGCAGAGTATATTATTATCATATCATGTTTGTGGCTTCCAGTGCAAAATATCAGTCTAAAAAAGTATATATTTTCTATTTGGGATGTTTTCTTATATTATAATAATATCTACATTTTTCTTCTATTTTAATATGAGTTAGGTTAAAAAACATTTATCAAATGTGTGTTGTTTTTTTTAAATACTGAGATCTTCCCACACATGAAAACTGTTTATGCCCCAGATTTGTCTATTTATTTTCTATCGTTATATATTTTTCAGCATTTGTGGTAGATTGAATGAGAATGAACCCCATAGCCTCATATGTTTGAAATTAGCCCCTAGTTGATAGAATGTTTGGGAAGGATTAATAGATGTAGCCTTGTTAGAGTGAGTATTACAACAAGGACCTGGATTTGATGCTTGAAAAAACATATGCCATTTTTATATTAATTTTTTCTTCATTATATATCCTGATTGAAGACCCTTCCCTCAATGCCTCCCAGACCCACCCTCCCTCCCATTTCCTCCCATCCCCTTTCCTTAGTCCACTGAAAGGAGGAGTTCTCCACTATTGCCATCGGCCCACAGCTTATCAATTCTTATCAGGACTGCCTGGATCCTCATCCTCTGTAGCCTGGCAAGACCACATCGCCAGGGGCAAGTGATCAAAGAGCACCACAACCAATTCCATTACAGAGACTAACCCTGCTCCCCTTTCTTGGATGCCCACATGGAGACTGACCTGTCAATCAGCTGAATCTGTGCAGGGGGCCTAGGTCCTCTCCACGCTTGGTCCTTGGTTGGTGCATCAGTCTCTGGGCTCAGGGTTTTTAGCATTGTAGGTCTCCTTGTGGGGATTCTGTCCCCTCCATGTTCTGCTATCCCTCCCCCACCCACCCCTCTCTTCTGAATGAGATTTAAGCATCCTCCCTAGGGTCCTCCTTAGTGTTTAGCTTCTATAGGTCTGTAGATTTTAGCATGGCTATCCTATATTATACTGCTAATATCTGCTTAAAAGTGACATATACCATGCTGGGTTACCTCACTCAGGATGATCTTTTCTACTTCCATACATTCCCCTGCAAATTTCATGAATTCCTTGTTTTTAATATCCGTGTAGTATTTCATTGTGTAAATGTGTCACAATGTCTGTATCTAGTCCTTTATTGAGGGACCTATAGGTTGTTTCAAGATTCTGGATATTACAAATAAAGTTGCTATGAACATAGTTGAGCAAATGTACCTGATGAACGGTGGGGCTTATTTTCGGTATAAACCCAGGAAAGAGAATTTCAGACCAATCTCCCTTATGAAAAATACCCAATAAAATATTTGCAAACTGACTCCAAGAACACATAAAAGATATCATCCTCCTTTCTGTTTAATCTTCACTAACCCTTTATCTGACAGAGGACTAATATCCAGTATATACAAAGAACTAAAGAAGCTGAAAAGCAGCAAACCAAGTAATCCAATTAAAAAATGGGGAACAGAGCTAAACAGAGAATTCTCGACAGAGGAATATCGAATGGCAGAGAAACACCTAAAGAAATGCTCATCCTCATTAGCCATCAGGGAAATGCAAATCACGACCTTGAGATATCACCTTACACCCATCAGAATGGCCAAGATGAAAAACTCAAGCGACAACACATGCTGGAGAGATTGTGGAGAAAGGGGAACCCTCCTCCACTGCTGGTGGGAATGTAAACTGGTACAACCACTCTGGAAACCTATCTGGCACTTTCTAAGACAATTAGGAATAGTGCTTCCTCAAGACCCAGCTATACCACTGCTAGGGATATCCCAAAGTTTGCTCAAGTACACAAAAGGGATACTTGCTCAACCATGTTTATAGCAGATTTATTTGTAATAGCCAGAACCTGGAAACAACCCAGATGTCCATCAACGGAAGAATGGGTGCAGAAATTGTGGTATTTCTACACAATGGAATATTACTCAGCAATCAAAAAGGAGGAAATCATGAAATTTGCAGGCAAATGGTGGGATCTAGAAAAGATCATTCTGAGTGAAATATCCCAGAAAGAGAAAGACAAACATGGTATATACTCACTTATATAGACCTATAAGATATGATAAACATAAGGAAATCTATACACCTAAAAATGATAATCAGGAGAGCAGACATGGGGTAAGGTGATCAATCCTCATTTAGAAAGACAGATGGGATGTGCATTGAACGTATGACAGGAATCTACTGAGAGCATCTGAAAGACTCTAACTAGCAGTGTTTTCAAAGCAAAGACTCATGACCAAACCTTTGGCAGAGTACAGGAAATCATAAGAAAGATTGGGAGTTAGTCTGATACAGAAAGGATAGGAGCTCCACAAATATATCTGGGACCAAATATATCTGGGCACAGGGTCTTTTCTGAGACTGACATTCAACCAAGGACCATGTATGGATATAACCTAGAACGTCTGCTCAGATGTAGCCTGTGGTAGCTCAGTAACCAATTGGTTTCCCAAAGTGAGGGGAACAAGAACTATTTCTAACAGGAGCTCAATGACTGGCTCTTTTGTCTCCCCACCCCCCAAGGGAGGAGCAGACCTGTTAGGCCACAGAGGAGGGCTTTGCAGCCAGTCCTGAAGATACCTGATAAAACAGGATCAGATGAATGGGGAGGAGGTCCCCCCCATCAGTGGACTTGGAAAGGGGCATGGTGGAGATGAGGGAGGTAGGGAGGGACTGGGAGGGAATGAGGGATCGGGAAACGGCTGGGATACAGAGTTAATAAAATGTAACTGATAAGAAAAAATAAAATTAAAAAAAAAAAAAGAAAATTGCTCTCTATCACGAACAACTCCACATTTGGCTAAGGCAGAGGATCTGGCTTGCTTCCATGTATATGGACCTATCTGCACTGCCCACGTGGCACGCTGGGGTTGGCTACCGAGAGGCTATTTAAGCTGTGGGCTGGCTTTCCCCAGGGTCAGATGATTGTTCAAGGTTCCTGAATAAACTGCATTGAAAAAAAAAAAAAAAGAAACAACCAAAACATCACCAAGAATATATAATTACATTTTCAGAAATGTAGTGAAAGTATTACATAGACCTTCATCTGTATAATTGAAACTTTTATTCATAAAGTTGAGCTGTTTTAAAGTGTCAAAAAAAATGTTTGCAACATGTTGAAAAAAAAAAAAAAGATATCATCCACAATGACCGAGCAGGCTTCATCCCAGGTATACTGTGGTGGTTCAATATACGGAAATCCATCAATATAAACAAATTGAAAGAAGAAAAAAAAAAAAACCATGATTAACCACTTAGATGTTGAGAAAGCATTTGATAAAATCTAACACTCCTTCATGCTTAAAGTCCTGGAGACATAAGGGATAAAAGGCACATATTTAAACATAATAAAGGCAATATACAGTAAGCCTACAGACAATATCAAACTAAATGGAGAGATTCTTAAACCAATCCTACTGAAACCAGAGGCAAGGCAAGGCTGCCCACTCTCTTCAACATAGTACTTGAAGTCCTTGCTAGTGCAATAAGACAATTAAAAGAGATAAAAGGGATTCAAATTGGAAAAGAAGTCAAAGTATCACACATGCCATTCTTAATGTGATTTTAATACATGTTTTTATTCATTCCTATAGACATCCTTAACTTAGTCAACATGGACTCTAACCTTCTGAAACTGTCCACCTAATAAAGGTTTTCTTTTATACGTTGTTTTTGTCATGATGTTTTCTTAACCATAGAAAATAAACTAATACAAGTATACATGTAATATGCCATGTTAAATTTACATAGTGCCATACCATTAATTCTTAATATTTATAATTTATGGCTTCAATTTTACTACCATCTGTAGAACAACTGACAGTACAGATAATTTAATCACATTTTGAAAATATATCTTATATCCTATGAGCTTGTCCTAATTTCTATGTATTAATTAGGATGAATTTGAGAGGGGCAAATGGTTCTCACAAGAGAATTTAAAAGTGGAAAGAGATAATAAATATGAGCAAAACACCTAACATTAATGTAGGTAAATATTACTTACTAACCAGATCTCTAGATAAAAAAACAGAAATATAAAAAATACAAAATAATATACTTTATTGGCTGTATAATGTACAACTAACCCAATAAGAATGACATAAAATAGAATTTTATAGAAATTACAAGGCTAATGAAAGGGTAAAAAGAGATGTTATTATGGATTATTACTCAACACTTTTTTAATTTTCTTTTTTTGGGGGGATGATTTGTGAGCTATAACATGTAATTTTGTATGCTGAATCACCTGTTATTCATTGCATTTGCTTAGACTCTAGGACTGAGTGTACGATTGTTAGTGTAGTGCTTGTTCAGTAATGTGTACATTCTCAAATGTACTTTTAGTCAATTCTAAGTGGAAAGATTTAAAAGAACTATAGTGTGTCCAGTACCTTTAAATCATTTCCTGTTTCACTAGGCAATTTGAAAGCATTGAAGCATTTTGTGAGGGCTTCAGATCTTTAATATTTAGGAATTATAAAGTGTTATTTAACTTTATTGCAATATTTTAGATTTATTAGTATCATTTTGAAAGAAGGAGGTTTTTAATGCCATATAAATATATCAGCTAAATGGGATAAAATGTATTTAATCAATGTAACTGTTATATACAGACATATTCTGAATCGTAGAGAGTAAAAAAATGAAGAGCGAACAACATAGGAAAATCTGAGATCAGGGTTTCATGGGCTATAATGAAATTTAGAAATTACACACATAGAATAACATTGACAATTACGTGTGCATATGAGTTAAAATAAATACCTGAGTGAATAGTCCTTGAAATAAGGTAAAAATATCTTCATGTCAATAAGAAAACTAATGTTAAGTGCTAGTTGAAAATACAACACAGATTATGAAAATTGAAGTCTTAAGCAGTGTATAGGAGTCTGGAGTTCATACTTTAGTTTGAGGTTCTTAAATGCTTCTACCAACCTATTGACCAGAAGTAGGGAAGAAAGAAGGTTATTATGAAAAGGGGATTGTAGAACTTTTCAGAAGTAGCTCCTTGGAACAAGTCTACTCTTATTTGTCCGGATACCTGCCGTCAGGTCCAAATGCCAACACCAAACAACAACACTAATCATCATGGTTCAGGAAAAACAGCAAGACTCCAGAGAATCTGAATAAGTCAGACAATGCAATAAGACCCCACCGGATTGCCCTGAGAAGTTCCCTGGAGTGCTCTCTCTTTCAAGTAATGTGTGGAAGAAGGAAGGCCAGTGAATGGATATCCATCCAAAAAAGTATTCTCTCACCATCCATGGGCTTCTATATGTGTCCTCATCTGAGTCCAGCCAAGGTTATTTTCAGCTGGCCAAATCAAGACCCTCACATGAATCAGCTCTCAGTAGCAAAACATCACATCCCCTCTCACAAGACAGCTTTTAGCAAAACATCACATGCCACAACTGAGTCTTCTAAGCAACCAGAAATTTCCACTTCAAGCCTATCCTGCACACATTGTAAAATCCAAAAGATTATATAATTTATTAACCAACACAAATTTATATATATATATATATATTTATATATATATGTAATATATATATATATTAGTATGTCTGTGACAAACAGTATTATTCACATACTTGTGAAGGAGTTTTCAGTATCATCCTTGATGACAAATAAAGAACAATATTTAATTGAATAGACTTAGATTCTAACATAAATATTCTTGTCATTACTAGAAGTTTATTACTCCAAAATTAATGAATCAAGTCATGATGTCTCTGAATAAACATCAAAATAGTGAAGTGAAAATTTTGTCAATTTTATTTATTTATTTATTTATTTTTATTTTAGGTGTTTGGTTTATGTCCTGGATAAACATTGTGACTAAAATAACTTAGGAATGAAAAGGCTTACACTTTTTGTTTGTGCTTGCCAGGCCACAGAGGAAGACAATGCAACCAATCTTGATGAGATCTGATAAGCTAGCGTCAGAGAGAAGAGGAAGAAGAGTTTTCAACCAAGTAACACACAGCCATCACACCTTACTAAGAATTAGAAAGTGGAACAGAGACCAAGGAACAAAATACCCACCCAACAAAGACAAAATTAGATATCAGCATCTAGAAGTACAACCATGACAAACCCAGATACCGGGATGCCAGCATAAAGTCAAATCAGTAACAGTCTAAGCTACTTTACCTGCTACAGCAGGTTGTGAACATAGCTGAAGCACAAGGAAAAGAACTTAAAATATCCTTTAACAGATATATATATATATATATATTGTAACTTTTTGTTTGTTTCTTTTTAAGAACATACTGTATGGACTTGCTTCTTAGAAACATCTTCATTGTGCCTCATAAGTTTGGATATTATGTGTATTCATTTTTACTCAACTTTAGAGAAGATTTAATTTGTTCCTTTTTTAAATTTAATTTTATTTCTTTATTTACTTTGTATTCCCCCATAAACCCCTCCTTCCTCCCCTCCCAGCCTCACCCTCCCTTCCCCTTCTTCAAGCATGCCCCTCCCCAAGTCCACTGATAGGGAAGTCCTCCTCTCCTTCCTTCTGATCTTAGTCTATCAGATCACATCAGAAGTGGCTGCATTGTCATCTTCTGTGGCCTGGTAAGGCTGCTCCCCCTCAGGAGGAGGTGATCGAAGAGCAGGCCAATCAGATTTTGTCAGAGGCAGTCCCTTTTCCCATTACTATGTAACCCACTTGGACACTAAACTGCCATGGGCTACATCTGTGCAGGGGTTCAAGGTTATCTCCATGTCTGGTACTTGGTTGGAGTATGAGTCTCTGGGAAGACCCCTGTGTTCAAATTTTCTAGTTCTGTTGCTCTCCTTGTGGGGTTCCTGTCCTCTCCAGATCTTACTATTTCTGTCTTGACACTTTTTTTTTTTCCATTCAAAAGTGAGTTCCTTAGGTCCCATTGGTTCCTAAGGATTCTATTGTTAATATGCAGTTTTAACCCATGGTACTCAATTTCAGAGAAAGTCACATGAGGTACAAAGAAGGTTTATTCTTTTTCATCTGGGTAAAATGTTCTGTAAACATCTATTAGGTTTATTTGTTTATAATATCAGTTTGCTCCAGCATTTCTGTTTCTTTCTTGTCTAAATGATCTTCCTATTTGTGAGAATAGGGTACTGAACTTCTCCCAATATCACTGTGCAAGGGTCAATATGTGATTTAACTATAGTACAGTTTTTTGTTTTTGTTTTTTTTTATGAACTTGGTTGTCCTTACGTTTGGTGAATAGATGTTAAGAATTGGAATGTCCTCTTAGTTGACTTTTACTTTGATGAGAATGAGGTATCATTCTCAATCTCTTCTGATTAAACAGGGCTGAAGCCTATTTTGTCAAACATTAAAATAGCTACACAAGCTTATTTCTTAAGTTCATTTAAGTGGTATACCTTTTCCTTCCTTTTACCCTGAGCTTATGTGTATTCTTAATATTAAGATATGTTTATTGGATTCAACATGAGGATGGATCTTATTTCCACATCCACTCTGTTAGATTTTGTCTATTGTCAAATTGAGACCATTGATGTTGAGAGATAGCAATGAGTAGTGTTCGGTGATTCCTGGTAGTTTGTACATGTCTAACACAGCTACTTGAATATATAATAGCTACCTTTTAAATGTAAAGACAGTGAGTTCATGTTCTGTGGTACAATGATCCACATTCATTTTTGTTACTCAGTTTTCATCAAACTATTTTAAAAATAATATCCAATGGAAGATTTATCAGAAGTTAAAAGTCTATGTGTATAAATTTTACATGGGCATTTCTTTGTTTTTGGTTTTTTTTTTTTTTTTCATAAGAGATGTGTGGTTTCCCTATGAGTTTATGTGGGCTCTAAGTGAAGACTTCTTCTTCTTTATTTTTTTTAAGTATATCAATTCATAGTTCTACAAGTGTCTCTCTCTCTCACACACACACAAAATGAAGTGATCAACTGCCTTTGCTGACACGGTCTTAAAAAATATTTACTCCCATTTCTGTCACATTTTTTTAGTTAAAGTAACTTAAACTCCCATGTTGATGAAGCATTAGAAAGGCAAATTTAAAAAGTATTTGAGGGCCAAACTATATTTTTGTATCCCTCTACTATAAATATGACTTTTACTATAAAACTTGTTAATTTATCAATCTACATTCCCTTACTTATAATATGCAATCGTTTCCCTCAAATCATATAAAATCTCATTTTGTTATGGTGCAAGTATGAAGTCCAAAACTCTCTTTCTAACTTAGAGCCAAATATTCAAATACGGCATTTGAATATTTGAATAAGTATGGTATATTTATATATGGTATAAAACTATACTTTAAGTTTTATTTTGTTTGATTTTAATCATTCTTATTATTAAGAAGACTTTTGAACTGAGAGGATCAGTTATTATGTTCCATCCCTAACACTGTGTTGCGTGAAAACTATGTAATGTCATGATACACACTTCCAGTAAAATGTAGAAGATAGAAAGACACAACAGCGAGAATCCACTATGCATCTGAAATCCAGGTACTCATAGGCTCAGTGTTGTTTGTGTGTTTGCTTCTTTTCACTTTTTGCTTAATTAAGGCTTAGGTTTTCTTCATAAGTAAATCACAGATTAGGAAAGGATCTTTACCAACAGTATATCAGACAGAAGACTAATATCCAGCATATATAAAGAACTCAAGAAGTGAAACAGCAACAAATCAAGTTATCCAATTAAAAAATGGGGTGCAAAGCTAAATAGAGAATTCTCAATAGAGGAATATCGAATGGCAGAGAAACACTTTAATGAAATGTTCAAAGTCCTTAGATATCAGGGAAATGCAAATCAAAACGACCCTAAGATTTCACCTTACACCCATCAGAATGGCTAAGATCAAAAACTCAAGTGACAACACATGCTGGAGAGGTTGTGAAGAAAGGGGAACCCTACTCCTCTGTTGGTGGGAATGTAAAATTGCACAACCACTCTGGAAATCAATCTGGCACTTCCTCAGACAACTAGGAATAGTACTTCTTCAAGATCCAGCTATACCACTCCTAGGCATATATCCAAAAGATTCTCAAGTACACAATAAAGACATTAGCTCAACCATGTCTGTAGCAGCCTTATTTGTAATAGCCAGAAGTTGGAAACAGCCCAGATGTCCCACAACGGAGGAATAGATATAGAAATTGTGGTACAATGAAATATTACTCAGCAATAAAAAACAAGGAAATCATGAAATTTGCAGGCAAATGGTGGGATCTGGAAAAGATCATCCTGAGTGAGCTATCCCAGAAGCAGAAAGACACAAACGGTATATACTCACTCATATAGACATATAATATATGATAAACATACTAAAATCTGTACACCTAAAGAAACTAATCAAGAGGGAGGACTCTTGCTGAAATGCTCAATCCCTATCCAGAAAGACAAAGAGGATGGACATCAGAAGAAGAAGAAAAGAGGGATCAAGTCAGGAGCTTGACACAGAGGACTTCTGAAAGGCTCTGCCCTGCAGACAATCAAAGCAGATCCTGAGACTTATGGCCAATCTTTGGGCAGAAAGCAGGGAATCTTATGAAAGAAGTGGGAAACAGTAAGATCTGGAGAGGACAGGAACTCCGCAAGGAGAGCAACAGAACCAAAAATTCTGAGCATGGGGTTCTTTCTTGAGACTGATACTCCAACCAAGGAACATGCATGAAGATAACTTACGACCCCTGCACAGATGTAGCCCATGGCAGTTCAGTGTCCAAGTGGGTTCCATAGTAATGGGAACAGGGACTGCTTCTGACATGAACTGATTGTCCTGCTCTTTAATCATCTCCCCCTGATGGGGGAGCAGCCTTACCAGGCCACAGAAGATGACAATGCAGCCACTTCTGATGAGACCTAATTAACTAGGATCAGAAGGAAAGAAAAGAAGACCTCCCCTATCAGTGGACTTGGGGACGTTCATGTGAGCAGAGGGGGGAGGAAGGGAGCAATTGGGATGGGAGGAGGGAAGGAAACACAGTGGGGATACAAAGTGAATAAAGTGTAAATAATGAATAATTATATAAAAAAAGAATTTTTATTTCATCCTGTACCTGATATTTTTCATAATTAAATTAGGCTTGATACTAGTCAATGTTTTTATCATGCTGCTGGCCTGCATCAAAATTTCAGGTTACAAAGATTCCCTATTTATCATTGTTCCTTTGAAGACCAAACTATAGATTCTTCCATGAAGGAAAAAAAAAAGGTGAAGAATCAATCTCAGAAAAATGGGTAAGAAACTTTGGGCAACTGTGTAACACTGGTAGTGAGAACAGTGATCTCCCCAGTGAGAGCAGTAGTCTTCCCTGTGAGATCAGTAGTCTTCCCAGTGAGAGCAGTAGTCCTCCCAAGGAAAGAGTCCACCAAGCAGTTTTCAAGTACCAAATAATCATCCCAAAAACCTACACACAAGTAACATTAGAGGGACTCAGTAAGTTACATTTAGTAATGTAGATGTATGTAGTAAGTATATATATGTAAAATAAATTTAAAAGAGATCAGGAATTTTTGAGGAAAGTAGGGATAGATATAGGGGAAGGTTTAAGAGAAGGAAAGGGAAGGAAAAATGTAATTAAATTACAATAAAATTGGAAATATGTGTTTCAAAGCATAGCATTACAATATAGTTGGCTGCTACAAAAAAATTCTCCCCTAAGTCTTTGAAAGTCTGTTTAAATTCCTATGGTTTAAAGGAAATGATGTTAAAAGCACATTATTAAAGCCCATTGACAAACTCACTTGTATGTATATCTATGAGGCACTTATTCCAGTCTTTCTGAAATTCGCTGAGGATTTTACACCTCCACTCTGGCTATGATCTGTCAATTGAGAGCTTTCTTACTTTGAGATGCTTTGTTGGGTGAAAACTTATGCAGAGCCTTTATTGCTGTTGTTTTGTTTTAAATATCAACCAAAATTCCATTTCTGTGCAGAAGAATAACTCATTCTTCAGTGTATCTCTCACTATGTTTGTTTTGTTGTAAAAAAATATATATTTGTATAGTACTAGCAACATTATTCCAAGAATTTTTGTATCTAAGATCCTTGGGCTATTAAATACATTTTCTTTTCGCCATGTTAGGAAATATAACAGTTTGATGACATTTTCTGATCTACTGTGGATCACTTTTCCATTCTATCCTAATAACATTTCTTAGTGTTCTTTACTCCTTTACTGACAATAGCCTCAAAGCACTCTAACTCCTGCCTCTAATCAGAGTCCTCCTTGCTTCCATTAGCAGACTTCTCACTCTCCGTTAAGTTTCCTTGGAACACTTGGTTAGAGACATGAAAAAAAGGACGTTTTCTGTATCATTGACATAGGATCCACTTTCTGCCAGTGGAACTAGGTGGAAACATAGGTCTGAGTTTCTTCTTGTCTTCCATTTTCTACCTCGTTAAAGAAAAATTCATATGTCATATTAACTATATTCAGAATGATTTAATGCAAAATAAAAAGAATCTACATTTCAAAATTCCATTATAGAGAAGGAAGGAAACAATTATTGTATATGGATTTTTGTGGTGTATTTGAGCTATTCTCTGATTCAATATTGGATTTATAACAACTACACTCACTTAGAGGTGACAATAAGTCTTATGGGAAGATTAATCTCTTTACCTTTATATTTCACTAATATTAATTATTTAAAATATTTTTTGAATAATCCTATGTATCTTCCAATATTTTTAGAGTAATCTTAGGTTTACATTCATAAAATAATGTTGGCGTTACAGTTTGAAAAATTTTAAAAACAAGGGAGTTTGACCATCAATTAAATTGAAAAAAGAAAACCCTCCTTTTGGAAAAAAATATTTTAGGATTACTAAATAACAAGACTAAAATTTATAATATGTCCTTTAATGTTAGCTTGTTGTGTCTGTTTTACTAAAGAGAGAAAGAAAGGCATTAAGTTGTGATGGTGAGGAATCTGGTAGAATATGATAGATGAGAATATTTTGTATGGAACAAAACTATTTCCAACAAGAAGAGGAAGAAAAGAAGGTAAAGGAGACAATGCAATGCATTGTCCATTTGGGGATTCTACTTCATATTTCTTAAATTCAGCATGTCAAAGATGACATCAGTAGCTATTACCTTTTTGCAAGGTGTGAACTCAATGTATTATCTCTATTAGTGACATGTTTCTTCAACTCTTCCCTATGCCATTTCCTTCATTTCAATGCAGAATTTAATGTCAGAAGCCCATAGTGCTATGTAACATCATCGTGTTCCTTTTTATTAAATATACGTGCTTATTTTCTTCTTCTCTATTATGAAGTGTATTATATTTATGATAATGTGTACCTTATTACTAGTAAAACCAGAGAAATGATGTTTTACAATACTTTAAAATTTATTCTCTCATATATTAATCTTGACTGTAGTGGCCTGTCCCTCCTCTCCTCCCAGTCACTTTCTACCACTATTCTTTTCCTGCCTATTGATTCCTCCTTCTTTTCCTTTCAGAAAAGGACAGTCCTTCTGGGGAAATATGCCAAACATGGCTTAAAATGTGAAAATAAGTCTCAGCACCTCCCCTCTTATAAGGCCAAGGCAACCCAGTAGGAGGAAATGCTCCTAAAGGCGGGCAAGAGTCAGAGACAGCACATGTGCCCACTGTTAGAACTCCCAAAAGAAGATTAAGCTCCACAACTATAACAATATGCAGGGCCAAGGTCAGACCTATGCAGGCTCTGCGACTGTCAATTTAGATTTTGTGATGCCCTACAAGACCAAGTTTGTTGATCCTGTGCTTTTTCCTGTGGAGTCCTTGATTCCTCTGCCTCCTACAATCCTTCCTCCACATCTTCTGCAAGATTCCCCAAGCTCCACCTAATGTTGGCTGTGGGTTTCTGTATCTGTTTCCGTCAGTGGCTGGATGAAGCCTCTCTGATAATGATCATGCTAGGCTATAAGTATAGCATAATATCATTAGAAAACATGTCATTGGCTTATTTTTGGCCAGTCTTTTTAGTTTTATTTTTTTTTTTTATCCTTAGTTTCTGTACTAGCCAACCTTTGCAGGCTGTGTCAGGATGGGCTCCCTCTTGGCATGGGTCTCAAGCTGAACCAGTCAATGTTTGGCTATTCACACAATTTCTAGGCTGCCTTTACCAGAGCAGATCTTGCAAGCAGGACGAATTGTAGGTTGAAGGCTTTATGGCTAGTTTGGTATTCCCATCCCTGAAAGTCTTGCTTGGTTGCAGGAGATGGCTGGTAGAGGTTCCACATACCCCATTACTAGGAGTCCTAGCTAGGGTCAGCCTTGTATTTTATTGGGAGTTTTCATTGCACTCGGTTTTTACCTAGACCCCTTGAGAAGTCTCATAATACCAGTTGTCTGTCACAGTGCTCTCTCCCTCTGTCTTTCTCACACTTGATCCCTCATATTCCTGTCCCCAACTCCAGTCCAACCCCAAGGTCTATTCTTTTTCCTTTCTCAAGGAATTTCATGAATCCTCACCATTTAGCCCTCCTTGTTATTTAGTGTTTCTGGGTCTGTTGATTGCAGTATGACTATCCATTACTTTACAGTTAATATTTACTTATATGTGAATACATACCATGCTTGTTTTTTTTGCTGTTTATTTATTTATTTTTTTAGGTTACCTCACTAAGGATGATTTTTCTAGTTCCATTTACTTGTCTGAAATTTCATATTATTATTATTTTTTAACGAGATGAGTAAATACTCCATTGTCTAAACATATGACATTTTCTTTATCTGTTCTTTGGTTTAGGGACATCTAGATTATTTTTAATTTCTGGCTATTATGAACAAAACTGCTATGAACATAGTTGAACAAGTATTCTTGTGGTAGAAAAGAATGTCCATTGGGTATATGTTCAACAGTGGAAACAGCTGAGTCTTGAGGTAGGTTAAGTACAAATTCTCTGATACATTGCCATATTGATTCCGATATTAATTTCCAAAATGGTTGTACAAGTTTGCATTCCCACCGGCAATAGAGGAATGCACTTGTTTTATATCCTAGTCAGCATGGACTGTTACTTCTGTCTTTGATCTTAGACATTCTGACAGATGTAAGGTGGAATTTCAGAGTCATTATGATTTGCATTTTCCTGATGTTCAACATGTCATTAAATGTTTCTCAGGCATTTGAGATTCCTGTGTTGAGAATTTTGTTTAGCTCCTACCACATTTTTCATTGGATTATTTGTTTTGGTGATGTTTAGTCTTTTGAGTTCTTTATCTATTTTGGAAATCAGCTCTCTGTCAGATTTGAAGTTAGGAAAAATATTTTCCTGTTCTGATTCTACAGTTTTGTCCTATTGATGATATCCTTTGCCTTACATAAGCTTTCCAGATTCATGAAGTCCCGTTTATTTTATCAAACTTAGTGCTTGAACTATTGGTTTTCTGTAAATGAAGTTGTCTCCTGTGTCAACGCATTCAAGGCAATTCCCCACTTTCTCTTCTAACTGTTTCTCTTGTATCTGGCTCTTGTTGAGGTCTTTGACCCACTAGAACTGTTTTGTACAGGGTAATAGATAAGGATCTATTTGCAGTCTTCTTCATGCTGACCATCATATTAGTTCATCGTGATCTGTTGAAGATGCTTACTTTTTGTAATAAAATAATTCTGGAATTTATTTGAAAAATCAGATATCCATAGCTGTGTGAATTGATGTCTGGGTCTTTGATTTGATTCCACTGATCAACCTGTCTGATTTTATGCCAATACCATGCAGTTTTTATTGCTATTGCTCTGTAGTACAGCTTGAAATCAGAGGTGGTGATACTTCCAGAAGTTTTTTTTTTTTTTGCACAGGATTGTCTTTATTTTCCTGTGGGTTTTTTTTCCTTATTATTCTTTCAAGTTCTGTAAAGAATTGTGATGGAATTTTGATGGGGATCACATTGAATCTGTAGATCACTTTTGCTAAGATGACCTTTTCTACCATGTTAGTCCTACCAATTCATGAACATGGGAGATTTTTTTTTCTTTAAAGCCTTGAAGTTCTTGTTCTACATGTCTTTCACTTGGTTGGCCATAGTTATCTTAAGATCTGTTATTGTTTTTAAGATTACTGGAAAATTGTTTCCCTAGTTTCTTTCTCAGCCCTTTTGTTGCTTGTATATAGGAAGGCTATTCATCTTTTGGGGTGTGGGCAGGAGGGTTAATCTTGTATCTAAACATTTTTTTAAGGTGTTTATCAGTTGTTTTAGTAGCATGATAGAATTTTTGGGTTATTTTTAAATGTATATTATTATATCATCTATAAATAGAAATGCTTGGACTTCTAACATTGCAATTTATTTTCCCATGATCTCCTTTAGTTTTCTTACTGCTCTAGCTAGAACTTGAAATAATATACTGAGTAGATATGGAGAGAATAGACACCCTTGTCTTGTCCCTGATTTTAGTGGAATTGCTTTGATTTTTCTCACTGTTTAAGTTGGCTTTGGCTATGGGCTTGCTGTAACTACCTTTATTGTATTTATATCCTTAATCACTCTGATTTTTATTATGTTGGATTTTTGTCAAGGGCTTTTTCAAATCTTGGTTTTTCGTTGTTGTTTTATTTTCCTTTCTTTCAGTTTGTTTGTGGGAGGAATTACATTGATAAATTTTGGTAAGTTGAACCATCATTACATTTTTGGGATGAATCCTACTTGATTATGTTGGATTATATCTTTGATGTGTTCTTGGATTTGGTTTGTAAGGACTTTATTGGGGATTTTTGTATCAATATTTCCATGGAAAATGGGTCTGTTATTGTCTTTCTTTGCTAAGCATTTGTGTTTTGGATATATGGTGACTGTGGCTTCATAAAATAAATTTTGCATTATTCCTTCTGTTTCTATATTGTGGGAATATTTGAGGAGTATTCATATTAGGTGTTATTTGAAAGTCTGGTGAATCTATCTGGCCCTTAGTATTTTGTTTGTTTGTTTGGTTTGGTTTTGGCTTTTTGTTTGTTTTTTGGTTTGTTTGCTTTGGTTTTGGTTGGGAGATTTTATTACTTTTTTAATCATTTATTACAACTTATTCAATTTGGATCCCAGCTGTGGCCTCCTCCCTCATCTCCCAATCCCACCCTCCCTTCCTCTTCTTCCCCTATGCCTCTTCCCTATTTCACTAGTAGCAGAGGACTTCCTTGTCTATCTGACCCTAGCTTATCAAGTCTCATCAAGACTAGACTTTATTGTCTTCCTCTGTGGCCTGGCAAGGTCACACCACCACCACCACCCCCAAGGGCAGGTGATCAGAGAGCCTGCCACTGAGTTCATGCCAGAGAAAGCTCCTGCATTTTTACTAAGGTCCCCACTTGAAGACCAAGTCTATGAGCTACATTTGAGCTGGGGTTTTAGGTCCTCCCATACATTGTCATTGGTTGAGGTATCATTCTCCTCAGGGCCCCAGGACTTTTTTTTTTTCTTTCTTTCTCTGTTGGTTGGTCTCATTTGGGGCTCCTGTCTCCTCCAGGTCTTTCTCTCTATTCTTTCTTTCTTTATATTTTTTAGTTTGATTTATTTATAGTTTTATTTAAATTTTTATCTGATCTTGATTTAACTTTGGTAAGTATTATCTATAAAAAAATTGTCCATTTCTTTCAGCTGTTCAAATTTTGTGAACCACTGGTTTTTGAAGTATGGCCAAATGTTTCTTTTAATTTCCTCTTTACCTGTTGTTATATCCCCAATTTTTATTCTGATTTTGTTAATTTGGATATTCTCTCTCTGCCTTTTAGTTTGGATATGGGTTTTGCCTATCTTGGTTTTCTTGTTGAACCAACTCTTTGCTTTTTTATTCCCTTGTATTGTTTTTTTCTTTTTACTTTTTCTTTCTTCAATTTTTTTTTTTGTTGTTGTTGATTTTAGCGCTCAATTTGGTTATTTCCTACAATCCATTCCTCTTGGATTTTCTACAGTCCAATCCTCTCCCTTTTCCTCCTGAATTTCTTTAAAGGATTTGTTTATGACCTATTTCAGGGCATAACCTTCATAAAATAGGTTTCAAGGTAATTTTATTGTACTTCAGCTGTGTTGAAATATCCATGGCTTGATACAGCAGGTTTGCTGAGCTCTGCTGGTACCATATTGCCCAGGTATTTGCTGACTGTATTCTTATGCTGGCCTCTAAGCATCTGAGTTTTGAGTAATTAGAGATTTAGGTGATTATTTCTGAGTTTATCTTTCTTAGAGAGGTGTTTTGTCTCCTGGTTTTCATTTCCTTTCTCATCTCACCTTCTGGCCTGAATATCTTGCCATTCTGGTGACTGGCAAGTCTGCAGGTCCAGTATTGGTTATCTCTGTTGGGATTTTGCCATCAGGCATCGCCTCTCCAATTTGGGTATCAGCCGTTGCCTCTGGGGTAACTGGAGCTGGTGTGGTCTCTGTGTTTCCTGGTACCAGTGAAGCCTCCAGTAGAGGAAGGAACTTATTGGATTCTTTATACTAAAGTCTCTAGGGTTACAGGTACAGGTGTGTCCTCTGGAAGATTAGGGCTTATCGGTATCAGTGTGTCTTCTAGTAAAGCAGAGGGATTCTACCAGAGTTGTGGGCCTGGTATGCACATATTTTCTTAAAGAAATTTTAGAGGGAAATTTTATCTGTACAGAATAAATGAACACATAATACAGAATTCCAGTGTTCTTTTAAGCTCTGTACCTAGTACCTTCTCACAAAATTGATGTTTGTCTCTGTGATATATTTGCAACAACTAATTAATCTTCAGCGTTCATTGACCAAGATAACTGAAAGTTTACTTTAGAATTCATTCAGTGTTCTTCATTGTTCATATTTTGGCAAATTTATAATAACAGTGTAGACATTATATATCATACTGACTTTTTTATTGTCTTTTAAATCCACTGCAGATGTACTTAGCTACCTCTGTAAATCATTAACTATTTTTCTTTGTCTAAATTTTTTTGTCTGTTTAAAAATTGCCATTAAGTTATACTTGTACAGTATGTAATCTTTTCAGACAGTCTTTACTCATTTTGCCATATGCATTTAAGACTCATTCACATCTTTTTTTTTTTTTGGCTTGAAAAAGCATTTCTTTAAAGATCTAAACAGAATTATACTCTATGGTTGTAACACAATTTGCATACACATTCATCTTTTGAAGAACATCTTGCTTGCTTACACGTTTTCATAATTTTGAAAAATGCTGCTTTAAACGTCTGTGTTCACTTCTCTTTTTTTGACTATATATTCCTTTCTTTTGTGTATCTTTTGTCTATTTTTAAATTTTTATCATCTATCCATTAACTCTTTATCCCCAATATTAGTTTTTTACATTCAAATGCTTTATCAGTTTTCACTTTTGGTAAGTCCCTTTATTAAAATACCTCCCACCAACACTGATAGTATGATTTTAGAATCTGAACTGTATCAGTACCTAAAAATTCACTGGTCATATTGTATATTGTTCATGGTAACTATGTTGGTGGTCACTTCTTTCTGTTTTTATTCTTTCTTGTCACGTGACAGTTTATTGAAAGGAAATCTTGTTTCATCCAGGACTTCACTCCTCATGAAGGTAGCTGTGATAAAAATGGATTTTCCTCATGACAACACATAGTAAACAATCCCTACTGGAAATCAAAAACTCATCAGAGTATACCAATTGTCATGGTGGAAGATACTCTGAAAAAAAAAAATCATAAAAGCTATGCAGTGATTTTCTTCTCAGCATTGCATTTGGCAATATGTATAGTTTTAAATACATATATCTAATAATTATATATATTCTGATTAGCTACTTTTAAAACTTTTTATTGGTCCTTTGTGAATTTCAAATCATGTACCCAGATTGCACAACATCTCTCCTCCCATAGTACCCACCTTCCATACTTGCAAACCAACAGAAAGAAAAATAAAATCTCGTTTGGAAACGGTAGTGTGACACAGAGTGTCCCACAGTATGCCCTTTTGTCTCCATCTCTTTGCATGCCAATGTTCACTGCAATGAATCCTTGGTGTAGTGTGAGCCCTCTGGCTTCTGCTACTCTATTAATCCTGGGACGTCACTAGGACTTCTCCTGGATATCATCTTATTGCCCTGTGTCATATAGATCCTGGAGTTTTGCCCCTCAAGCAGTTCGCTGATGTGGTAGATGATAGGGTAAACCAATTCAACACTCTGGATCTGAAGCTGAGAGGTACCTGGCCGTCCTGCTCTCACGCTCTTGGGGCCAGCTCACCAGAAATGCCTGTAATTGGGTCCAGCTTTACCTTGTTGTCCAGGTGCGGTGCAAATCCCTCTCTACCAAGTGTGTCAGCTAGGGAGGGGCAGCGACACTCTCCTTCTGCAAGTGCCACATGCGAGATGAGCGGCAGGGCTTGCTCTCATGCTCATACCCTCAGGCTGGTTCACCTACAACTTCCACAATATTTGAATATGCTATCCCTGAGCAATGCAACTGGCTAGGGGCAGGGGCAGCTCTCCCACACTCCTGATCCCAGGACCAGATCTCCCAAGAAGCCCACGCAAATGGTGGAGTCAGTTCTGCACAGCCCTCAGACTTTAACGTGTTCCCAGGTGCCAGCCCAGACCAGGGATATTTGCCTCTTCTTTGGTGGTGACAGACGCCTGCGGCTGCAGCACCATGAAGCCAGATGTAGCTCCGGTGGAAGTACAGATCAGGACCCTACCATGGTCCCAGTGACATCAATGGTTATTCACATTAAGCTGATCTTCATTACCCTCGAGTTTCCAGTTACTCTCCATTGTACCTATACCCTTCTATTTTCTTTCTCTTCTATATCTCCACCACTTACTTGCTCCTCTTAGTGATACCTGGGTTTCTGAATATCTGGATCATCTCAGGAATGGTCTCAGGAGTGCTATGCCTTGCTCACTCATGATGACACCGATCAAGGGTCATCTGAGGAATGGTCTTCTCCCCCAGGCCTACATGGCACTGGACTGGTGGGCAACTCAGGCTAGCTCTCTCAGAGCCCCGTGGAGATAGTCGAGCTTGAGTGGCTCCATGGGAGGGTCACCGTCCTGAACTCACTAAGGCCTGTGTCCTCCATTTCAGGTGGAGTTCTTCTAGTGTCTGGCTCACTCCCAGTGGTCACCAGACTGGTGAGTATCTCAGCCTAGCCTTTTCCAGGGAATGTAAATCTACTGATCATTCACAGGTCTGATCATTGGGCACGGACATAGCCTCCTTCTTCTCTGTCTTCTACTAAAGTACCCATGTGACATAACAGTCACACCTGCAATGCCTCTAGTGGCAATTGGTAGTCACTTATGAAATATGGGGGCATCAACATCCTAACATATTTCCTTACGACAGATGTCCATGAGTTCCATGATCAAAGACAATTAGAAGAAAGAGCAAAATATTTGCTAGTCCACACTTGCTGTGAATTGACAAGATATTCATGTGGAACACGGAGTTTAGGTTTGTAGGGAAGAAACAGCACAGTGACATCTCTATCAAGGAACTTCTCATTAACATTATCATTGTTAAATATGTTAGGGAATTTAACTGTCACTTGTAAGCATGCTATGAACATTAATATACTCCAATGACAGCATATAAAAATATCTTCATCACTTATAGCTGGATGCAGAACAGATCTTGACAGTCAAGTTCAAGATTAAATTATAAGGTCACATCACTATAAAGCTATTGACTAAACAATGTTAGTAAGCCTTTTGTTTTCAAATGGGGATATGATTGAATTATAGAGTATTCTTGTGTCATTGCTATATTAGGTGCCTACACCTGAGGAGATTAACCTTTAAAACACCTCTGAAATCTCTAGACCCAGAGAAAAGTGCTTCAATCTTAGTTATCTTTTACCTCAAATATAATTCTGACAGTTAGCTTCCATCAAAATATAAACTAAACATTCTCACTATTGATTAACCAGTTGCCTTTCCTGAAGCTTGCCTGAAACTTTAAGAATGAGTAAAAGGAAACACCTTGAGCATTCTAGGATGGACAACATCAGAAATGTGAATTTGTATGCTGTGAGCAGCCCTTTATCAATGGGAAAGGAATTCACTGAGGAATGTCGACCCCCTAGCCATCTGTGGAAATTGAATAGCCTTTCTGAATTTCCTTCTACATTCACCCCTTCTTAAAATGAAAAAGATAATTAAATCACTTTCTACTTTCCGTTTTTATTCTCCAATCCCTCCCATGAGCCACCCCATTGCTTTCTTTCAAATACATCTCCCTTTAAAAATATGGTACTTTTATTTTCCAGAACTGTACATAGGAACACTATGTCCACATCATTACTGCTGGGCAAGCTTCCAGATGGAAAGAGCTATGTCACCTTGGCAAGACAGTTATGAAGACTCTGTAATGTAAGAATTTTCAATGTAAAACACATTTGTATAAGATTTCACTAATTATGAGTTTCTGAAACTACAAGAAATGAACCAATTACACACATTAGAAAACATTTTAAGGTTTACTGAATCAATTAATAGGTTATTTACTTTCAAGAAAATAATTTAGAAGAGGGAGAAAACAGGAAACAGGACAGGAGCCTATCACAGAGGGACTCTGAAAGACTCTACCCAGCAGTGTATCAAAACATATGCTGAGACTCATATCTAAACTTTAGCACAGTGCAGGGAATATTGTGAAAGAAGGGGGAGATAGAAAGACTGGGAGAGGACAGGAGCTCCACAAGGAGAGCAACAGAACCAAAAATTCTGGGCACAGGGGTCATTTCTGAGACAGATACTCTAAGGACCATGCATGGAGATAACCTAGAACCCCTGCACAGATGTAGCCCATGGCAGCTCATTGTGGGTATCCTAGTAGGGGAACAGGGGCTGTCTCTGACATGAACTCAGTGGCTGCTTATTTGATCATGTCCCCTTAGAGGGGAGCAGCCTTACCAGGCCACAGAGGAGGAAACTGCAGCCAGTCCTGATGAGATCTGATAGGCTAGGGTCAGAGGGAAGGGGAAGAGGACCACCTCTATCAGTGGACTAGGGGAGGGGCAAGGAAGGCGAAAAGGAGGGAGGGTGGGGTTGAGAGGGAGGAAGGAAGGGGCTACAGCTGGGATACAAAGTGAATAAATTGTAATAAATTGTAATAAAGTATGCCTTATTAGTACATCTCTGAAGGATAAAATTGTTTATTCATTTTCTAATAGATTGAATATAAATCAAGTGTTTTCGTTGGATTAGATTGGGAGATAAACATTATTTTTCATAATAAGGTATGTTTTGTTTTGAACGAATATTTAACCTAACATAGTAAAAATATTATTCTGATATTGTGAAGCTAACGGACAAATTATTATACAATGATCAACAAAACCTATAATGTTAAGACAAAAATGTAAATTACCAAAGAAAATAGTATGACACGTTTCCAAAATTTATCATTTTAGGGTATGTTCTTAAAGTAATAATGTTTTCTTACTAAGAATTACATAATGGAAAATACTGTAGTATTCAGTAAATTGAAAAGAAAGGTTTATTGTACAATAATTCTAATAATAGACTATTAATTTTACTTCATATTTTTCTTCTACTATTTAATTACATAAGACATATTTGACAATTATAAATAAGACATAAATCATTTGGAAGATTAAAAAAAGTAGTGTTAAGGGAATAGTTCAGCAGAGAAGAACACTTGGTACTCCTGAAGAGGACCTGGGTTTGGTTCCCATCAGCCATATTATGCTGCTCACAAACAAATGTAACTCAAGTTCCAGAGGAACTTCTACCTTATTTCTGTGGTAATACGCATGCACTTTATATACTTACAGAGATTCAGGCATGAGCACATATATTGAAATTAAGAAAAAAACCTGAAATATACAATATCCATTTATTTTTTGCATAATGGTTCATATATGAAAATATCTACAAATAAAGAATATTACAACAAAACCCAAAATTTACTAGGATCTAATTTTAAATTTATAAAATTCTGCAATATACTTTGAGTCAGACCTATATATGTGTGATACATAAAGGCACTTGAATAATAAATTTTTGAGTACTGGAGTTATATATAAGTTATGAATACATAATATAGGATGCACATTAATTTAGGCAATATACTGCCATAGCAGTATATTGAAAATGAAAGTACTGTGACACTATTTTTTCTGTAAGGATGCATAGAAGAGTAATGTTTTTTTTTTTTATCATCCTATGTAAAGGTAAAATATACAATATGAACATTTTGAGTCCTATATATGACTCAATATATATATATATATATATGTGTGTGTGTGTGTGTGTGTGTGTGTGTATTGTTTTAAAGCCAGAACCAATTGAAAAATAGCCTGAACTGGCAAGTACAACAAAAGCTGTATAGTTCTCTGGGCTCAAGAGAATACTATCATTTACATAATATGGGGTTTAGTCAATGGCAGGAATCATTTTAATCTCAGAAACTATCATGGAAAATAAGGTAAGGGAAGAGAAAACAGAAAAGAAAAGCATCTATAAAATAGATTATGCATTGGTCATGGGAATTTCAATTACTGGGAAACTGTCTTGCATAATAGCATTGGAATCAATAAACCTGAATGCATAGTCTTGGGAGGAATATTGGATGATTTTCAAGCACTATTTGTTATAAAACAGCAGCAACAATGTAAGAGCAGAAATGCCTATTAAGAACCCTGCTGAGCAAAACATTTCACTGTCAAATGCCCGCAATATGGCCAACTGTGGCATTTATAATATTCTCAGCTTATACAAATGTGCCAGTATATTTTATTATAAAATAAGTAAACTAACACAAACTTTCTTTTATTACATTTCCCGTTTTTTTTTTTTTTTTCAGAAAGGTCTCCATGTGTATGTATATGAAAATAAACAGAACTCTGTAATTTTCATTCAACATGGTAATTTACTATAAAATATGATGAACTCACTACAATTGCCCTGATAACAAAACTCATAACTATGGATTGCTTGCACTGAATGATTTTCACATTGCACATTCTACCTTTACATTGGATACTCAAAGAAAACATTACTCTTATATGCCCCCTTACAGGAAAAAAAAAATCAGTGTTATATTACTTACATTTTCAAGATGCTAATATAACAGAACTTTTGCCAAATTAATTTGTACCCTGTATTATGTATTCATAACTCATATGTAACTCCAGAACTCACAGACATTACTTATGCAGGCTACTTTATGTATAATTATCACCATTTACCATTACCCTAAATAAATTTAAACACATATTTTATAAAAAACTACAAAACGACTTACTTTGGAAACAAGGTAAAACACTAAGCTGCCCTGGGACAATTTTGGTCAATTTCCTGTAGTTAGGTCATTATTCACCATCATTCACCAGTGTAAATGTACAATATTGAAGTATTTCTTTATTCACATATAAAAAATAATAGGGGTTTTATCGCTTGAAAATAATGGATTAAACCAGAAATCATCAAGTTAATGGTATGTTATATTTAGAAAACCAAAGAAGACATCCTTTTTTTTCGCATGTATAATCTAGATTTTTAAAAAGACAAGAAAAAATAAAGGGTGATATTTGGGGAAAGAGAGAGACCTATGTGAGTGAAAAGAGAGGGAGACTAAAGATGAGAGGCGAATATGATTGAAGAACAGCATATATATGAGTGATCATGTCATGATAAAATCCATTAAACAATACTATATGTATAGATAAAAATTTCTAAAATTCAGTATAACATAAATGTTTGAACTAAAATAGTTTTAGAAAAAATAAAGGTTTAAGTAATTTCAAAAAACAATGCAAAATTCTAATTAATATAATGTTTACATTTAAATTTTATAGAAGCATTAAATCTTATGAACAATGAAATTGTTGTTATTATGTAATGCAATTGACAGTCTTATACTACTTAACATAAATTTTATTAGGATGAGATTTTATAAAATAATGTGTTAAGATATAGTTACAATTTTGGTCTTAATAAGATAGTAATTTAACCTACTATATTAAACTTCTATTAAAGTCTAATACTCTACTTAAAATAACATAACTGGTTATATTTTAAGTCTCTCAAAAACATAATCAATTATACCCTTGATAAAGTTTTCCTTTGTTAGAATTTTAATAGCATAATAGCTTCTTTATATTTACTTTTTTTGATTTGTCAAGTGTTTTATTATTATTAACAAAACTCACACAGGTAACTTTGAGCTATTTATACAATATAAGAAAAATCAATAGAATGCTCTGGCTGGAGTGTGATGACGATATGAAAAAAAGGCTACTTAACTCATGCGTTTTACAGTTAAACGCTTAGGCGCTACCATATGGGAGTTGCAGAACTGTGACTCTGTGCTCAGCTCAAGCGCATCTTCAGTGACTGTGACAGCTGTGAACAGAGACCAGCACAGGACTTCATGCGGTGGTTTAAATATGATGGACAGCACTGTTGCCTGATATAGTTTGGTTGAACAACTTCTGAAATAGCTTTTAACAAAAGAGGTTCCAACCTTTCCTTGGCAGTGTTGTTGCTGTCCTCAAAAAACTGAGTGTATGTTTAAAGTATGTAAAATTTCCTCTGTAAAATGGCATTATCTCCAGTTTCAGCTAATTGTAAGTGATTTTTAAGCATCTTTGACCACCTGGGCAATCAAAACACTCATTTACTCTTAATATAGTTAGTATTTCATTAAATCATCAAATTTTGTCCTTTAATTTTACTATGCTAAATTTGGTATTCTTTGTGACATTTTTTTCTGTATATAATTTTCTTCCATTACAGCTTGTTAGACCTGCTACTTTTAAAGAAAAATTTAAAATTAATCAAGTATAATAAATACAAATATTTTGGAAAAGGAAAAAGTTTCCTGTTTGGATAATTGTGGATTTTTGCCATTTTTAAAAACGAGGTGATGATTTTGTTGGTCTCCTTGTGGAGCTTCTGTCCCCTCCACATTTCTCTATTCCCCCCCCAAAAAAAAATTAGGTGATGAGTCTAAAATTGCTATTACAATGCTATTTAAGGAGAAACTATTATGGTTAAGGCATACTAAGGCAAATAAACATTTTATCTTTCTCACTCATTCAAAAATGCCAATTCTTCATAACTGTTTACAGGGTCTTAACATTACTCAGTGGCAGAGTAAGAGACTGGCATTTTGGTATAATATTATATTAGTTAATCTGAGCTAGTGACTTTAGTAGACATGATGATTAAACAATTAAAATTCTACCCTGGCTTCTCAATTTTCTTAATTTCCAGCTTGTTCATTTCTAATATTACAATTGCTTTGAGAGAAGGTATCTTTAGATGAAGCATTTTTAAATACAATAGTTCTGAAAAAAAAATGTCAGTTTCAAAAGATTAAATTTTGCTTTTTTTGGCAATTTCAAAGGTTATATTTTGCTGTGGTAAAGCCATCTTCCCTGATCCATACTTACTCAGTAAGGAAAGGATTGTAACGGACAGAAGAACCGTGGCCAAATCACCTCCTCTTTCGTCAGTGATTAAAAATCAAAGTTACCCACAACCAGTTAAGTAAGCAAGCCTTGAATTCTTGAACAGACATAAAATAACAAAGAAACTGCCTATTACTAACAGTCTCATGAACCAACTCTTGCTTGATTTGGTCTTCTTTGGCTTGTATGCATTTGCCCACTTTGAGAACTCCCATGTTTTCTAAAAGTACCCTTAACATTCTATAAGGCAAGAAAAGAAAAGACAAAAGTAGCTAAAGAAAATGAATTCAATTATTTGGGCTAACATATTCAGAGCATTTTAAAGACAATTTCAAGAAAAATTAAAAATGCAGAATTTAAATGGATCATTATGGATTATAAAGCAAGTCTTTTTGTTATTTAATGTAAACTATTGATCAATTATTTCAATAAATTTATCTTAGTGTGAATGATAGATATTCAAAAAAATCAAAAACATTTTGAAACAAATTGAAGCAGTTTTAGCCACCAATAATACATGATAAAAAGGTATGTTTTTTTGAGTACATATTTTCATACTCATAGATGATTTTTATCAGTAAAAGCTAGAGAAGGTGAAAAATTATTTCAGATTAAATATGTTTAAAATATTTAAAGTAATATTTCTCCTGGCTCCAAAAGCTATAAACCACTGATTCTATATAAGTAAATGTACCTTTTCTTCACTTTAAATGAGCTTTTGGTAATTGGTTCTGTTTCTTTGGACTGCCCCAACACAAATTCCCATGTATTCAAATCAGAGAACTACTAAAAAGGAGTCAGAAATGTATATGCATTAAAAACAAGTTATAAATGACAGGTCCATAATACTTCTGTAACCATATGAAACTTAATGTAACAAAATACAACTGATCTATGATAAAATACTCTTAATTTTCTAGGAGAATTTACTGGAGCTACAAAAGTTGTCTTTACAATGCATCCAGTCCTGGTGAGACCTGGTGAGCTATGGTCAGATGGAAGTGGAGGAGAACTTCCCCTATTAGTGGACTTGGAGAGGGGCATGCAAGGAGATGAGGGTGGGATTGGGAGGGGGTGAGGGAGAGGGCTACAGGTGGGATACAAAGTAAATAAACTAATTAATATAAAAATAAAAGTTTAATTAAAAAATGTCTTCTATATGCTATGGCATTTAGCATAACATGTTATCTTCAAACAACCATTGAAATGTAAAATCTTGTGTTTCATATGAATGGACTTCATTAGAATAGATATTGTAAGGATTTTACCATAAAAAAATGTGTCATTATTCTAGTAAATAAGAATTCAAACAAGCTTTTCTTCATGTAGACAAATTACCCTGGCATATGAAACCTCTATATTATCATTATTACTTTTTAATAATAGAAGAGGATAATTGGTAATACTCCAGTATACATTATTTAAGATTAGTCAGGTATGGCACAGACTCTGAGATTAACAATTAATAAATTGGATCTCATGAAACTGAAATGCTTCTATACATCCAAGAACACTGTCATCAGAACAAAATGGCAGCCTACAGATTGGGAAAAGACCTTTGTCAACCCTACATCAGAGAGGGGACTAATATCCAAAATATACAAAGTACTTATGAAATTAAACACTAACAAATCCAATAACTCAATTAAAAATGGGGTACAGAGCTAACCCAAAACTTTCAAACAGGGGAATCTCAAATGGCTGAAAAATACTTTAAAATATGTTCAATGTCCTTAGTCATTAGAGAAATGCAAATCAAAACGATTCTACAATTCCATCTTACACAAGTCAGAATCAAAAACTCAAGTGACAACACATGTTGGTCATGATGTGGAGAAAGGGCAACACTCCTTCATTGCAGGTGGTAGTACAAACTTGCACAAACTATCTGGAACTCAATCCAGTGGTTTCTCAGAAAATTAGGAATAGCACTACCTCAAGAGTAATCTATACCCCTCCTCAGCATATACCCAAAAGATGCTCCACCATACAGCAAGGACATTGGCTCAACTATGTTCTTAATAGCCTTATTCATAATGGTTAGAAACTGGAAAACACCTAGATATCTGTCAACCAAAGAATGAATAAAGGAATTGTGGTATACCTGAACATGGAATTGTACTCAAGTATTAAAAAAAAGAAAACAAGTTGGGGTAGCTATCCTAATAACTATTTAAATAGACTTTCAAACAAAATTAATCAAAAAAGATGAAGAGTGACATTACATTCTCATCAAAGGAAAAACCCACCAAGAGGACATCACAGTTCTGAACATCTATGAACACAAGAGCACATACATTCGAAAATGAAATATTATTAAAGCTTAAAACACATTGATCCCAACACCTTAATAGTGGGAGACTTCAACACCCCACTCTCACCAAGGGTCAGATCATCTAGACAAAAGCCAAATAGTGAAATAAAGACACTTACAGAGGCCCTAAATCAAACGGACCTAATAGATGAAAAGAGAACTTTTCACCCAAACTCAAAAGGGAATACCTTCTTTTCAGCACCTTATGGAACCTTCTCCAAAATAAATCACATACTTGGTCATAAAGCAACCCTCAACAGATACAAGAAGATTAAATAATTCCTTATATGCTATCTGACCACCATGGACTAAAGCTGGACCTCAACAACAATGGAAATAGCAAAAAGCCCACACGCACATGGAAACTTATCAACTTGCTACTCAATGACAGCTGGGTTAAGGAAGAAATAAAGAAAGAAATTAAAGACTTCCTAGAACTCAATAAAAATGAAGGTACAACATAACCAAATTTATGAGACATATTGAAAGCAGTGCTCAGAGAAAAATTAATATAATCAAACTCAGGGCTGAAATCAATAAATTAGAGTCAAATAAAACTATTCAAAGAATCAATGAAACCAAGAGCTGGTTCTTTGAAAAAAATCAACAAGATAGACAAACCTGTAGCAAAACTGACTAAAAAGCAGAGAGAAACTTTACAAATCAGAAAAATCAGAAATGAAAAGGGGGACATAACTACTGACACTGAGGAAATCCAAACAATCATTTGGTCATACTACAAAAGCCTATATGCCACAGAATTTGAAAATCAAAATGAAATGTACAATTTTCTTGATAAATTCCATCTACCAAAGAAGCAAGATCAGGTAAATAGATTGAATAGTCCTATATCCCCCAAGGAAAATGAAGCCTTCATCAACAGTCTCCTTCCAAAATAAGCCCTGGACCAGATGGTTTCAGTGCAGAATTCTACCAGACCTTCAAAGAAGTGCTAACTCTAATTCTCTTCAAACTATTCCACAAAATAGAAACAGAAGGAAAATTACCAAACTCATTCTATGAAGCCACAGTCACCTTGATACCTAAACCACACAAAGAACCAACAAAAAAAAGAGAACTTCAGACCTATCTCTCTTATGAACATTGATGCAAAAATAATCAGTAAAATATTTGTAAACTGAATCCAAGAACACATAAAAGAAAAAGATATCAGTCACCATGACCAAGTAGGCTTCATCCCAGGCATGCAAAGGTGGTTCAATATATAGAAATCCATTAATGTAATTCGCCATAAAAAAAAAAAAAACTGAAGGAGAAAAACCACATAATCATCTCCTTAGATGGTGAAAAATCATTTGACAAAATCTAACTCCCATTCATGTTTTAAGTCTTGGAGAGATCAGGAATACAAGGAACATACCTAACCATAGTAAAGACAAAATACAGCAAGCCTATAGCTAACATCAAAACCAATAGAGAGAAACTTAAATCAATCCTACTGAAATCAGAGACAAGGCAAGGCTGCCCACTCTCTCCATATCTCTTCATCCTAGTACTTGAAGTCCTAGCCAGAGAAATAAGACAACTAAAGGAGATCAAGGGAATACAAATCAGAAAGGAAGATGATAGGATGGTATTTGTGAGTGACCCCAAAAATTCAAACAAAGAACTCCTTCAACTGATAAACACCTTCAACAAAGTGGCTGGATACAAAATTAACTCAAAAAAATCAGAAGTTCTTTTGTATACCAAGAAAAAAAGGGCCGAGAAAGAAATTAGGGAAACAACACCCTGCACAATAGGCACTAATAGCATAAAGTACCTTGGGGTGACTGTAACTAAGCAAATGAAAGACCTCTTTGAAAAGACTTAAAGTCTCTGAAGAAGAAATTGAAGAATATATCAGAAGATGGAAAGATCTCCAGTGCTCATGGATCGGTTGGATTAACGTAGTGAAAATGGCCATTCTGCCAAAAACAATCTATAAATTCAATGCTATTCCCATCAAAATACCAGCACAATTCCTTACAGACCATGAGAGAAAAAAATTCTCATATTTAAATGGAGAAACAAAAAACACAGAATTTCCAAAAAGATCCTTTACAACAACATACTGTCTGGAGGTATCTCCATTCCTGATCTCAAGCCGTACTACAAGCAATAGTGGTAAAAACTGCATGGTATTGGCATAGAAACAGAAAGGAGGATCAATGGAACTGAATAGAAGACCCTGAAATAAACCTACACACCTATGAACACTTAATTTTTGACAAAGAAGCCAAAACCATACAATGGAAAAAAGACAGCATCTTCAGTAAATCGTGTTGTTCCAACTGGATGTCTACATATAGAAAAATAAAAATAAATCCATATTTATCACCCTGCACAAAACTAAAGTCCAAGTGGATCAAAGACCTCAACATAAAACCAGATACTCTAAATCAGTTAGAAAAAAAAAAGTGGGGAAAAGCCTAGAACTCATTGGTACAGGAGACAACTTCCTGAACAGAACACCAACAGCATAGGCTCTAAGAGCCACAAACAATAAATGAGACCTCATAAAACTGAAAAGCTTTTGTAAAGCAAAAGGCACTGTAGTCAGAATAAAACAACAGCCTACAGACTGGGAAAGGATCCTCACCAACCCTCTCTCTGACAGAGGGCTGATACCTAGAATACATAAAGAGCTAAAAAATTTAAAAATCAACAAATCAAGCAATCCGAGTTAAACTGGGATACAGAGCTAAATAGAGAATTCTCTGTAGAGGAATATAGAATTGCAGAGAAACACTTGAAGAAATACTCAACCTCCTTTGTCATCAGGGAGATGCAAATCAAAATGACCCAGAGATTTCACCTTACACCCATCAGAATGGCTAAGACCAAAAACTAAAGTGACAAAACATGCTGGAGAGGTTGTGGAAACAGCAGAACGCTCCTTCATTGGTGGTGGGAATGTAACTTGTACAACCAGTATGGAAATCAGTCTGGTGCTTTCTCAGACAATTAGGAATAGTGCTTCCCCAAGATCAATCTATACCTCTCTTAGGCATATATACAAAAGATGCTCAAGTACATAACAAGGACATTTGTTCAACCATGTTTGTAGTAGCTTTATTCATAATAGCCAGAGCTTGGAAACAAACCAGATGCTTGTTAACGGAGGAATGGATACAGAAATTGTGGTACGTTTACACAATGTAATACTACTCAGCAATTAAAAACAAGGAAATCATGAAATTTTCAGGCAAATGGTGGGATCTAGGAGAGATCATCCTGAGTGAGATATCTCAGAAGCAGAAAGGCATACACTATATATACTCACTTATAAGTGGATTATAGACCTATAGGACAGGATAAACATACTAAAACCTGTATACCTAAAGAAGATAAACAATCCTGTGGCTAGTCCTGCGTCCACTCTGGTAGAATTTACTGTGACAATGGCCACTCTCAGCTGCTCCATCGTAGTATCGAATTCTCCAGTCCAATTACCTAAAATATAGCTCGACAATTGTTTAGACAGATTTGCAGCACAGGAAAAATTCTCATGTTGTATGCTAGTGACACAAAGTCCAGCATACTTTCATTGACAGCCAGGTTGAGCGATTTGCCATAGGGTATCAATTTGCTCCTGCAAGAGGTCAATCCTCTGATTGAACACCATCAAGCTTCCTTTTAGTTGAGCATTAATTCCTTTATGTACAACTAAGGCATGAGCTACATTGGCTAAATGATTATTCAGGGTCTGAGCAGTCTGCCCAGTATGACTCATGGCTAATGCCCTGGTGGTAGCTCCAACAGCCGTCAATGAGATGGTAGTAACAATGGTGGCTGTAGTTCCAAGATCCCTTTTCTGTCTGAAGAGAGTCATAGCGTGAGGGGCATCAATGGGCATAGGCACCCAGTGAGGCATGCGAGTAACCAGGGCATACCTAACTTTACTAGCATTCCAGCATTGGGCAAAAAAGCAAGTATCATTACCACAATTACTTGGCTCTATCTGGCTAATAATGAATAAAAATGGGGGATATAGACAAACAGTTGCGGGCTTATAGGAAATATTATGAGAAGCCTTAACCCCTCGTTGGAACATCCTGCGTCAGTTCTAGAACTAGCAGTGGTGGTGTCCGAGGTCTGAGTAGGCCATTGTCACAGTAAATTCTACCAGAGTGGACGCAGGACTAGCCACAGGATTATCAACATGGATTGCTGCAGCCATGAATCATCTGAAGGAATGGGCGGGCATGGGAGTGTTAGCAGGCCTTCTGGTGTTGGTCTCCTTGGTTTTCCTGTGGTATATATGCAAGATTAGAGTCTCACAACAGTGTGATGCAGCCATGATCATTCAGGCCTTTACAGCCATTGAAGCAGGACATTCTCCCCAAGCATGGTTGGATACCATAAAAGGCTAAAATGATACGCTCAGGATGCGAGGCTAAGCACTGCACTCAGGGTCAGCCGCTTTGGACCCAGAGAAGAGCATGTCTGATTGCATGCGGGTTGATGCCCCAGGTCCCGCCTCTGAGAAAAAGGTATCGGACTGGTCTGAGGCTCTTTGGGTGGATGACACCTAAATGAACATCTGTACAAAGTCCCAATTTATTTCTAATATCAGAGATCAGACCTCTACTCTTGCCTGATGCGTCTAAAACATAAGGGGGAACTGTAGAGAGCTGCGGAATGCTATGCCTTAAAGATGGAGCTGGTTTCCGCCTTCCACCTTCCCGATGGTGAGTGCTCTCTGTCACAAACAACTCCACATTTGGCTAAGGCCGAGGATCTGGCTTGCTTCCATGTATGTGGACCTATCTGCATTGCCCCCGTGGCACGCCTGGGTTGGCTACCCAGAGGCTATTTAAGCTGTGGGCTGGCTTTCCCCGGGGTCCGAGGATTGTTCAATGTTCCTGAATAAACTGCATTGAAAAAAAAAAAAAAAGAAGAAGATAAACAAGAAAGAAGACCTGGGGTAAGAAGATCAATGTTCACTTAGAAAGACAAATGGGGTGGACAGTTGTGGTAAGAGAAAACAAATAAAAGGACAGGAGCCTACCACAGAGGGCCTCTGAAAGACTCTATCTAGCAGTATATCAAAACAGATAATAAATGACAAGGAATGCTGATTTACATTCAAGGAAAGGGCAAAACTCATCCATTGCTGGTAAGTATGTCAACTGGCAAAGCCATTATGAAAACTATTATGAGAATTTCTCAAGAAAATAAACAGCACTGCCATAAGACTCAGGCTCTGTCACTCTTCAATAAGTACCAGAGGGACTTCCAATCATCACAGCACAGAGGTACTTGAACATCATGTGTATGGATGAACAATTTACATTAGCCGAAATAGGCATACAACTTATAGGTTTTCCAACTGCTGAATGAATACAGAAAATATTATGCGCAAAATTGAATGCTAATTAGCTTTGAAACAAAAGGTTAATTTTGTGATTCACAGAAAAATAAATATAATTGGAAGTCATTCAATGAAACTAAATAATAAATATTCAAAAAGACAAATATTGCATTTCTCTCTTATGAAGAACTTATGTTCAAATCACATTAAATATATGAATACATATAGTAAGTAATGTAGGACACAAAAGTAGTCAGGCACTGTAAGAGTGAAGGTAGAGATCTTGACAGAGAAAGGAGGTTGGAAATAGAGTAATGAATGTATGTGTCATGAAAACAGACATGGGCACTCTTTGGAGGAAGAAGACTGAATGGAGGCAATGAATGAGAGATAAGGAGAAAATGACACAATGAGGAAGGGAAGGACACTGTAAGCTTGTGATCCTGCATAAAGGAGGAGTGGGTGACTGAAGAGCCTAAATCAAGTATAGTGAGCTCCATAAAATAACAGACACTGTCTCATGTACAAGCTGGGTAGCTTCTTAGAAGTAACACAAAGGTTGAATTCTGTCATCTATATGCTTGTGAAATTACATACATGCATCCATACATACATAGATGCATGCAAACACACAGGTGTTACCATGAAACCCACTTTTTCATACTTATAGGATTAGTAGAAAAGAAGAATAACATATCAGAGTATACTCACACAACATACAAACTAACAAAACATTTGTTGACCAACTGAAATTACTGTTTGAAGTTGTTGATTGAGGTTGTAGTTCAAAAAGAAAAACAAAATAAAAGCAATAATATCCATGCTCAGATGTAGAGCATGGCAGCTCAGTATCCAAGTGGGTACCTTAGTAAGAGGACCAGGGACTGTCTCTGACATGAACTCAGTGGCTGGCTCTTTGACCTCCTCTTCCCACCCTGCCCCGAAAAGAGGAGCAGCCTTTCTAAGCCACAGAGGAAGACATTGTAGCCAGTCTTGAAGGTACCTGATAAGCTAGGGTCAGAAGGAAGGGGCCTCCTCCCCTATCAGTGGACTTAGCGAGGGGCAGGGAGGAAAAGAGTGAGGAAGGGTGGGATTGAGAGGGAATGAGGGAGGGGGCTACAGCTTGGATACAAAGTAAATAAACTGTAATTAATACAAAAATAAGAATGTAATAAAAAATAAAATTAAAAAGAACGACAGATAATATGAGCAAGAGAACTAGAAGATTTGAACACAGGGGTCTTCCCAGAGACCCATACTCCAACCAAGTACCAGGCATGGAGATAACCTAGAACCCCTGTGCAGATGTAATCCATGGCAGTTTAGTGTCTAAGTGGGTTACATAGTAATGGGAAGAGGGACTGCCTCTGACATAATCTGACAGGCCTGCTCTTTGATCACCTTCCCCTGAGGGGGGAGCAGTCTTACCAGGCCACAGAAGATGACAATGCATCCACTCCGGATGTAATCTGATAGACTAAGATCAGAAGGAAGGAGAGGAGGACCTCCCCTATCAGTGGACTTGGGGAGGGGCATGCATGAAAAAGGGGGAGGGAGGATGGGATCGGGAGTGGAGAAGGGAGGGGTTTATGGGGGGATACAAAATGAATAAAGTGTAAAAAAAATAAAAAATAAAAAAGGATATACAATAAAAAATACTATAAACAATTTCTGTCAATCTTTTTGATAAATTAGTAAGGTTTTGAATATTGGTAACACCAGAACAAAAAATAATGAAACTATGAACTATGCAATCAAGTATGTTTTATACATAAATTCTTAAATTTTACACGTATGTTTTCAAGTTCCATTATTACACTTGTAAATGCTAATATATACACTGATAATTTCTTGAAAGCAGTAATTTAAATAATATACTACAATATGATAGCATAACTTTTTGTTTCTCTTCTCACCCTCTTAATAAAATAGTGCCTACATGCAGCTTGATTTTCATGTGGGTCTTCTAACAATTAGAGCAGAGGCCTGTTGCCGACACTGTTGCCTGCCTTTGGATCCCTTTCCCCTAGCTGGGTCGCCTTCTCTGGCCTCACTGGGAGAGGAAGAACTTAGTCCTACTGTGACTTGATGTGCCTGGGGAGGTTGATATCCATGGACATTCTCCTCATCACAGAGGAGATGGGAAGTGGGAGATGGAAGAAGGGAATGGGAGAGGGAGCGACTGGGAGGAGAGAAAGGAGAGATCTGCAATCAGGTTGAAAAGTGATTAAGTTAATTAATTAATGAACAAGAAAAAATATTTGTCTATTATATGTGCCATAGAGCCGTAATTATTTATGAATTAACATCATTGTCATAATTGCAAACATAGAAGGGTTCTGAAAACAGCCATTAAAATGATCACAATTAACATAAAATTTTTTCACCTAAATAACTGGCTATTGAAAACACATCTTCCTTTAGTTTTGTGAAGCTAAATTTACCTATAGAAGTCCCTCTTCATTCACTTATGTGAATATGTGTCTTGTTATGCTAAGAAGAACAGATTGAATATCCCTTCATAAAAATTACTACTGAAAAACAAGCTTTGTCTCCACATTTTAAACTACAGTTACTGGGACCATGGAAGGCATGGCTGATGCATCATATGGTTTTGGTTTTGCCTTTGTGTTTAACTTAGTTACTCTAATTTTCTTCTGTATTCTTGTACTATGTCCACATATTACATATAGTATAGTTATATAATATTAAACATATCTATATATATATTAGGAATATATATTGTAAAAGTTATCATGAAATATATCTTAGATATTGTGATTCTGGACAGATTCTTGTGGACCTGGACTTTGGACAGCGATGCTGCTCCAGATACTTAGAGCTCTTCCAAATCGCTCCACTGTGCTAACTTTCCAAGATCATTTTAGACCTGCCAAGTTATTATGCTCTGATTTAATTTCTAAATATGTAGGATGGGCCATATTTCCTAGCTATCTTATGGTTTCCAGTAACCTATGAGTAGCCAGATATTCAGGCTGTGATGCTATTTCCAAAACTTTTAGGCAAGCCAACATGGCTTACTCTGATTTAATTCTCAAATAGTTAGGAATGTGCCAGATTGTAAGAATGTAAATTGACTGCCAGAACAGTGAATTTTTTGGGAGGGAAATAGCGCAAAAGAACAGATCACTTTCAAATTTATAGACTTGCATGATAATTTATACACTTCTCTTTTTCCTCCAAGGAACTCCTTATTATAATTATTCTGACAGCCATTTTATCAGTTTTAAAACTCAAGATTTCAATAATAGGAGGGCACAGTTGTGTAAGGTAATTATTAAGAACGATTTGAATTCAAAAATTTTTAAATTAATTAATCACTTCCCTACCTCTTACCTGATTAGCTCCACTTTTTTACTCTTTTATTTAAATGGAAGCAATATAATGTTATTCATTCTCCAGTTCAAAATGTCACCTACTATTCTTCTTTGTTCTATGTCTATGCTTGAAATTTGGCAAATTCTAACATTTGTTGTAGCATTAAACATAGATCCAATACTTGTGTGTCAGTTCCTCTGAAAATCATAAATCAGAATATATCCCTGAGGATATGTTCAGGCAAAGAAGCGCTTCCGGGGGAAGTGATCCAAAAGCAATAGCAATAATGTTCTTGTCAGAAATGGCCCCCAACACCACTCTTCAGGTGCCCAATATGAAGAGCAAGCCACCCATCGGCCACATATGTGCAGTGGGCCTAGGTCCAGACCATGCATGTTCCTTAGTCTTTATAAGCGCCATGGGTCTGGGATAGTTGTCTCTGTTGGTCTTCTTATGAGGTTCTGTCCCTTTAAGGTCATTCCTTCTTTCCCCCAATATTTTCTTATGACCTCCAGAGCTCCACCACATGCTTGGCTTTAAGTCCTGGCATTTGTCTCAATCCAGTGTTGGGTGGAACGTCCCAGAGGTCATTCATGTTAGGCACCTGTCTGCAAGCATTGCAAAGTATCATCAGTAGTGTCAGAACCTGGCTCTCTACCATGGGTTGGGATTCAGGATAGTCCAATCCTTTTTGGACATTCCCTCAATATTTGCTCCCTCTTTATTCCTGTACTTCTTATAGGTAGAGTAATTTTTTGATCACCCAGTTACCTAAACAACAAAAAGGTGCAAAATGAAAGAGAATTTCAGACTAATCTCCCTATGAAAACTCATGGAAAAAAAATACTAAATAAAATACTTACAAACTGAATTCAGGAACACATCAAAAATATCATCCACCATGATCAAGTAGGCTTCATGACAGGAATACAAGGATGATTCAACATATGAAAGTCTATCAACATATTCCACCATAGAAACAAACTGAAAGAAAAAAAAATCACATGATCATTTCATTAGATGCTGAAAAGCTTTGACAAAATCTACAACCCCTTCATGTTTAAAATCTTGGAGAGATCAGGGATACAAGGCACATACCTAAACATAATAAAAGCAATATAGAGGAAGCAAATAGCCAACATCAAGTTAAACGGAGAGAAATTAATACCTTCCCACTAAAATAAGAGAAGAGACAAGTCTTCCCATTCTCACCATATCTTTTCAATATAGTACTTGAAGTTTTAGCAAGAACAATTAGACAAGTAAAGGAAATCAAGTGGATACAAATAGGAAGAGAAGAAGTCAAAGTATCTCTATTCGCAGATGATATGGTAATATGTGTAAGTACCACCAAGATTCTAATAGAGAACTCCTATGCCTTATAAACACCTTTAGCAAAGGGTGTGGGTGCAAAATTCTCTCCAAAATGTCAGTAGCCTTCCTTTATTTGAGACAAAAGGGTTGAGAAAGAAATTAGGGAAACAACACATTTCACAATACCAACAAATGATATAAAATATCTTGGCGTAACACTAAGCAAGCAAGTGAAAGACCTATATTAAAAAAAAGAAAAAAAAAACTTCAATTCTTTGAAGAAAAAAATTGAAGATTTTAAAAGATGGAAGGAGCTCTCATTCTCATGGATCAGTAGAATTAACTATTAAAAATGGCCCAAAGCCATCCACAGATTCAATGCAATTCCCATCAAAATTTCAACAAAGTTCTTTACAGACCTGGAAAGATTAACCATTAGCTTCATATGAAAAAATAAAAAAAACCCAGGATAGACAAAATAATCTATACAATAAAAGTTAACTTCTACCAGTATCAATATGTGTGGCCTCAAGCTATACTAAAGATCAGTATTAATAAAACTGCCTGGTATTGGCATAGAAACAAAGAAGTTGTTCAATGGAACTGAACTGAAGATACAGAAATAAACCCACACTCCTTCTAGCACTTCATTTTTGACAAAGCCAAAACCATATAATTGAGAAAGGAAAGCATCTTCAACAAATGGTGTTGGTCTAACTAGATGTCTGAATGTAGAAAAATGAAAGTAGACCCTAATTTACCACCCTGTACAAAATTCAAGTCCAAGTGGATGAAAAGACCTTGAAATAAAACCAGAGACTACCTAGCAATGTAGCAGGGCAGATTCTGAGACTCATAACCAAACTTTGGGCAAAGTGCAGGAAATCTAATGAAAGAAGGGGGAGATAACAAGAACTGGAGAAGACAGGAGCTCCACAAGGAGAACAACAGAACCAAAAATTCTGGGCACAGTGGTCTTTTTTGAGACTGATATTCCAACCACGGACCATTCATGTAGACAACCTGGAACCCCTGCACAGATGTAACCCATGGCATCTCAGTATGCCATGGGACTATCCCTGACATTAACTCAGTGGCTGGCTCTTTGACCGCCTACCCTGAGGGAGGAGCAGCCTTGCTGGGCCATAGAGGATAACAATACAGCCAGTCCTGATGATACCTGATAAGCTAGTTTCAGATGGAAGGGAGGAGGACTTGAGGAGGGGCATGGAAGGAGATAAAGGATGGAGGAAGGGAATGAGGGAAGGGAATACAGTTGGTATAAAAAGTGAATAAACTCTAATTAATATAAAAAATAAAGAAATAAATAAAAAAAATCCCGGAGTCTCTATATTTATTAGATGACACAATAGGGAAAACTTTGGAACTCATTGGTATGGAAGATAGCTTTCTGAAAAGAACACCAACATCACATTCTCTGAGATCAACAATTAATAAATTAGATCTCATAGATCGCATGAAACTGAGAAGCTTCTGTAAGTCAAAGGACATTTTCAGTAGAACAAAATGGCATCCCACAGATTGGGAAAAGATCATACCAACCTCCATCAGACAGAGGGCTGATATCTAAAATATACAAAAAAACTTAAGAATTTAAATATCAACAAATCAAATAATCCAATTTAAAAAGGGGGTACAGAGCTAAAGTGAGAATTCACTACAGAGGTATCTCAAATGGCTGAGAAGCACTTTAAGAAATGCTCAGTGCCCTTAGCCATAAGAGAAATGCAAATCAAAATGACTCTAAGATTCCACCTTTTTTTTGTTTGAAAGACATTTTTATTTATTTATTTATTTATTTATTTATTTATTTATTTATCTGTCTAGCTATTTATTTATTTATTTATTTTTTATTTACCACAATTTGTTCACCTTTTCCATTATTTTTTTTTAATTTTTAATTATACTTTATTTACTTTGTATTCCCCCTCTAGTTCCCTCCCTCCTCCCCTCCCAATCTCTTCCTTCCTCCCCCTTTTCCATACACTCTCCTCCCCAAGTCCACTGGTAGAGGAACGTTTCTTTTCTTTCCTTCTGATCCTAGTCTGTTAGGTCTCATCAGGAGTGGCTGCATTGTCTTCCTCTGAGGCCTGGTAAAGCTGCTCCCCCTCAGGAGGAGGTGATCAAAGAGTAGGCCAATCAGTTAATGTTAGAAGCAGTCCCTGTTCCATTACTATGGAACCCACTTGAACACTGAACTGCCATGGGCTACATCTTTGCAGGGTTCTAGGTTATCTCTATGCATGGTACTTGATTGTAATATGAGTCTCAGAAAAGAGCCCTGTGCTCGCATTTTTTGGTTCTGTTGCTCTCCTTGTGGAACTCCTGCCCTCTCCAGCTGTTACTATTATTTCCCACTTCTTTCATAAGATTCCCTCTATTCTGTCCAAAGTTTTGCCATAAATCTCAACTTCTGCTCTGATAGTCTGCAGGGTAGAGCCTTTCAGAGGCCCTCTGTTGGAGGCTCCTAACTTGTTATACCACTCAGAATGGCTAAGAACAAAAGCTCAAGTGAAAGCACATTCTGGTGAGGATATGGAGACAGCAGGACACTCCTTCCTTGCTGGTGGGAGTGCAAACTTGTACAACTTCTCAAGAAATCAATCTGGCACTTTCTCAAAAAATTAGGAATAATTCTACCTCAGCACCCAGCTATACCATTCCTGGGAATATACCCAAAAGATGTTCTACCACACAACCAGGACACTTGTGCAGCTATGTTCATATCAGCTTTATTTATAATAGCTAAATACTGGAAACAACATATATATCTCTCAATAGAAGAATTGATAAAGTACCTGTGGTATATTTACACAATGGAATACTATTCAGCTATTAAAACCAAAGGAATCATGAAATTTGCAGGCAAATGGATGATACTAGAATATCATCCTAAGTGAGGCAATCTAGACTCAGAAATATGCACATCCTATGTACTCACTTACAGTGCCTATGGTACTGAAAGAAAATACTACAACCCATAGACCCAAAGCAGGCAAGTAACAAGGAGGGCCCAAGGGATGGTGTTGTAATGTCACTAAGAAGGGGAAATAGAATAGACAGCAGAAGTGGATGAAGAGAAGGAACTGGGCAAGAGAAGGAATGGGGAGGGAATCAATAAACGGGATCAGATTTGGAGAGAATGGGGGTGGGAGGTGAAAGGCTGAAAACAAGAAGGAAAACTGAGGGTCAGCATCTCTTGTCAAGATGGAGGCCTGGAACAGGGTAGACTCTGGGAGGATATGCATGTGACTCTAGTTGAGACTCCAAACATGGAGACGGGAGGATACATGAAGGCTGAAGTGATAACTTCCTAGCCAAGTAGGACTGCTGGAATGAGGTGAACAACAACCCAGAGACAAAAGCCTTTGTTTACTCTTTGTAGAGAATTTTGTTTGTTTTTAACCTAGATTCTGTTGCATTATCAAGTCTGGACTCAAAACTAATCCTCCTGTCTAAAGCCTCCCAATTGCTGAGATAACAAATGTATTTATCACAGTTGTAGAAGAATTCTTTTTAAGTATATATAATATTGACACTTTAAATATGATAGGTTTTTTTTATACTTACAATACGCAAATGCTTTGTAATTGCAACTGAGAACATCATTGGAACAATGTAGGACTATATATTAAGTGTTACGCCAGGTTTTCTAACATGTAGTCTTGCACACCTAAACCCCTTGAACACATAAGGTTTGATGATTGTTCAACTCTTCAAACTTGGCAAACTTACTCTTCTTCACTGTCTCTCTTCTGATGAGTCTGTGCCTTTTAATGTTTTCAACAAACTTGGAAAATTATTCAATATATGTCGCTCTCTCTTCGGTTGGGTCTGGATTTCAGCTGGGGCCTGGAACTCCACTTCCAAATGGAAGACTAGGGTTTCCTTTCTTCCAGTAGAAGCTAGAGTGCTTAAGGTTGAGACCCAGGAGTTAGGCTGGCATAAACTTTAATCCAGCTAACACAGAGAAGGTAACACATTCAAAGATCTTCTAGGTCTATGTGATTAGGAGAGAATGCAGTCATGTTCTGGATTATATTATGATCTGGTTGCAATACAGACATGCCCTTAGTATCCACCATCCCCTGGCCCCAAATAATGAAAGTAAAGTTAGTTTACAGAATGAATCAACCATGTTTGAAAGTGAGGCTTAATTGAGGGCAAACAAAGTGATGAATCAGGGACAGATTTGACAGAATGGGTCAGACACAAGATACCCCCAACTCTTTTTTTTATTAATTACAGTTTATTCACTTTGTATCCCCAGAAGCCCCTCCCTCCTCCCCTTCCAGCCTCACCCTCCCTCCCCCTTCTTCTCACTTGCCCCTCCCAAGTCCACTGATAGGGGAGGTCCTCCTCTCCTTCCTTCTGATCTTACCCCCAACTCTTATGAGAACAGGATATATAAGAGCAACACAGCAGGAGAAAGAGAGTTTTTTTCTTTTCATTCATTCATTTTTTTTTAACCAGGACAGGGTTTACAGAGACAAATTGCAGAGAAAACCTACTAGAAACAAGTGAAGAAAAAATGAATCAAAGAATGAGAAAGAGCTAGGAGGTTAAAACATATTATTAGAATTGCTTTGAAGCCAGGAAGAGCAGTTCAGTCATAAGCCAAGAGAAGCCAGAATTTTTAATTAAATTTATATTTTATATTAATTACAGTTTATTCACTTTGTATCCCAGCTGAACCCCCTCCTTCATTCCCTTCCAATCCCACCGTCCCTCCCTCATCTCCTCCCATACCACTCTCCAAGTCCACTGATAGGGGAGATCCTTCTCTTCTTCCATCTGACTCTGGCCTATCAGGGTCAGGACTGGCTGCAGTGACCTCCTATGTGGCCTGGGAGGCTGCTTTCCCCTCTGGGGGAGATGATCAAAGAGTATGCCAGAGTTTATTTCAGAAACAGTCCCTGTTCCCTTTACTAGGGTACACACTTGGATACTGAGCTGCCATGGGCTACATCTGAGCAGGGGTTCTAGGTTATCTCCATGAATGGTCCTTGATTGGAGTTTCAATCTCAGAAAACACTCCTGTGCCCAGATTTTTTGGTTCTGTTGCTCTCCTTGTGCAGCTCCTGTCCTCTCCAGGTCTTACTATCTCCTCCTTCTTTCATAAGATTCCCTGCACTCTGCCCAGAGTTTGATTATGAGAAGCCAGTTTTAATCAGTCTGCTTGGAGAGGAGTTTGGACTAGAATAGAAGAGTTGAACCAGTCAGAGATAGTTTAGAAAGAACTAGAAGGGACAAGCTCTCTTCTCATCATCTAATCTGAGAAAATAAAATCATTTACAACTTTTAGTATTTGAATCTCCAGCCATTATTTTGTTTTTTATTCTGTTTGTTATATTTGGCAAGGAATAACTAATTGATGTCATTATTTTGTTAAATAGACATAAAAGACTTCTGATATTATAATATTATTATTATATAATAATAATAATAATATATTATAATATAAATTATAATATCCTTTATATAAATATAATATATTATTATAATATAAATTATAATATCCTTTCTTATAGATTTATTTAAAGGTGAAAGTACAAAAGTGAATATGAGGTTATTTTGTTGTTAATTTTAGGCAAACTATAATTGCAGTTAAGAGTTTTAATTTGATATACTAATTAAAATAGAGCTTATTATGTTAAACTACATTTCGTAAGATGGATTTTCAAATGATTGTGTTTTGTCTTGATTAAGTGCATTTTATTCCAATTTATCATATTTGTAATATATAACAAACTACTTTCATTAGTATTTAATGGATTTGACACATTTAAGGTTTATTGTTTTTTGTTTGGCATTCACTCCAGCAATTCAATGGTATGAGTTTAATGCCACTGTTGTTTTTGTGTTTGTGTCCTCACAGTGTTCATGTGTTAAAATCCTAGAAAGAAAGCAAAGACATTAGGAAGAGTTTCATCTGATGCTGTGGTCTCAAGGGTGAAACCCTCATGATTGCAGCCACTTCCTGTTTTCTTCACTGTGAGGAGCTAGCTTGGCTTTTTTTATCCAGTCATCTGTTGATGGACATATAAGCTGATTTCTTAAATTGGCTTCTCTTAGCAGTTTTGCAAAGGTCCCCACAGTATGCTGATTTAAAACATTTGGGCACATTCATATGAGTGACACATATAGGTTGTATGTTAGGTTTGCTTTTAGTATTATCAGGGTCCTAAACACTGATTTTCATAGTGAGTAGTCAGTGTAAATTCCCACCAATAGTGTATATGTGTTTCTTTTTACCCACATTCTAATTAAAGTTTGTTATTTGTTTTTCTATGATTATTATTTCCTGATAATGGACACTCAGATTCTACTATAATTATCTCATTTCTCTCACTCCTTTCCTACTTCCAAACTCTCCCATGTATTTTTGTAGCTCTCTTTCAATTCATGGCTTCTTATTTCGTTATTTGTTGTTATGTCTGTTAGTGTGTGTAACTTTTAATGTGCATTTCACTGGTGGATAAGGATTTTTAACATTTATCGGCTATTTATAAATCAGGTTTCGAGAGCCGCCCGTTAATTTTGCTAGTCCGCTCACAGGCTTTGTGGAGTTGTTGTTGGTTGAGTGGTCTTTATGCTCTGTCAAGTTCCTCGTATCTTTCGGACATTCATCATCTGTCAGATGTGCCGCTCCGAAGACCTTTCTGTGCACTGCAACTTCACACAACACGACGTTCTGTGCAGAATCTTTAACATCTTAAACAATGAAATTTCCTGTTGATATTCTTTGCTCTTTCTTCTGCCCATCTTACAGAAATGCTTTTGATCAGTTTCCCACAGCAAACAGTTAAGGTGCTCTTGCTCTTTCAGTAAGGTTCTTTTAAGTTCAACCATATAGTTTGCCTATGCTACACAAAGAGCAACCCTTTTTTAAACTGTATTGCTATAAGAAGATTATTCCTTTATTGAGTTGGTCAGCTAATATATCTACTGATGATTCCAATGATGTTTCCTTTTTTAATTTCTTTGTCTTGGAGGTGTGTGTAGCAATACAGAAAGGCTCCCAGCCGGCATCACAACCAGCAGTGAAGTGAACCTCAAAGAGGTAGAAGAAAAATCTGACTATGTCAGGCTGGATCACAATCTAGAAAGTCTAATGCCAGGCAGTTTATTGTATGCATACTTAAACACAGTACAAACTGAGAAAACTTTTCAAACAACAGTCATTCCAATTCCAGGTATGCAATACCGCTTAAGCCATGGCTACATAGAAATCCTTTCCAAAGTACATGTGACCATGAAGATGGTTTCTATAGCTCAAGGGCCTAGGACCAGGAGTGGTCTCTGTTAGAAATAGCAGAGAGTTCAGCAGAATACAAAGTGTGTACAGCTTCCTCCTCTAAGGAGAGATTCTATTAACTGGGCGAAAGATAAATATCTAGGTAGGGAGAGTTTTGGATAAACATACTGTGGTATTTGCTTGAGGTCTAACTCTACAGATAACAAAGGTCACCAAGTCATTAACAACACCCCCCCCCTCAGGTTTTTGTTTGGAAAGTAGGTATTTTATGTCCTTTATCGAGGAGACATTCTTGTGTGTTTAATGTTCCTGGATTCCCTAGTGCTTATCTGTGAGAACAAGGACTTCATGTGTGTGTGTGTCTGTGTGTGTGCCACTGTGTTTGTTAGTGGAGTTCAGAGGATTTAAGTATCTTTTATCACTCATTTTCCACCTTATTATTTTTTAATTTTTATTTTTTTAATATTAGTTACAGTTTGCTAACTTTGTATCCCTGTTGTATCTTGCTCCCTCTTTCCCTCCCAACCCCACCCTCACCTCTTCCCTGCCCCTTTCCAAGTCCACTGATGGGGGAGAACCTCTTCCCCTTTCACCTGATACTGGTTTATCAGGTATCTTCAGGACTGGCTGCAAGGTAGGGGAAGGAGGTCAAAGAGCCTGCCATTGAGTTCATGTCAGAAACAGTCCCTGTTCCCCTTAATAGTGTACCCACTTGGATACTGAGCTACCAAAGGCTACATCTCATCAGAGGTTGTAGGTTGTATCCATACATGGTCCTTGTTTGGAGAAACTGTTTCATAGAAGACCCCTGTGCCCAGATATATTTGGTCCTTGTGGAACTCTTGTCCTCTCCAGGTCCTATTACACACACACGCTTTTTTTTTGTTTTGTTTTTTGTTTTTTGTTTTTTGTTTTTTGATTCTCTGCACTCTGCCTAAGGTTTGGTTATGAGTCTTAATGTCTGATTCAATACACTGCTAGGTAGAGTCTTTCCTGCTAGGCCACAGAGGAGGACTTTGCCGCCACCTTATTTTTTGAGACAAACACTCACTGAACCTGAAGCTCACCAGCTCAGCTACAGGACTTTCCAGCAAGACCTAGTGATGTTTCTACCTTTGCCTCCTTAGTCCTAGAGATTACAGGAATTTAAAGATACAGCAGGGCTTTATGTGGGTGTCCTCGTGATCATTCGCCATGTGTACTGACCACCATGCTGCCAGGACAAGGTCTCTTTATCTTACTTATGCATCATCCCTAATTAGTGCTGTTTTACAAATGCTTTCACAGATTTCTGTCTCTACCACTGAACATTTTTTTCATGTGAAAGTCACATTTTATCACATATTTAATGTTTTGATTTGGTTTTTTTTCACATTAAAGAGCATGTAAAATTAATTTTTTTCTTTCTTTTTCTTATTTATTAACACGCCCCCCCCCAAAACAAAAACAAAAAACAAAAAACGAAGAAGAACCTTAGTGACCATGCATGGAGAGGACCTAGACCCCCTTCTTAGATTAGCACATAGGATGCTCAATCTCCATGTGGGTTTCCTAGTACAAGGAACAAGGATTGTCTCTGACATGGACTCAGTGGCTGGCTTTCTGATCACCTCCCCCTGGTGAGCTGGCCCTACTAGGCCATAGAGAAAGGGGAGACAGACAGTCCTGATGAGACCTGACAGGCTAGTGTCAGTTAGTAGGGGAGGAGGACCTCCCCCTTTCAGTACACTAGGGAAGGGACAAAGTGAGGAAAGAGGGAGGAAGGGTGGGACCAAGAGGAGATGAGGAGAGGGCTAAAGTTGGGATACAAAGTAATCCGCATGACCCCTGCAATTTCATTTCTCTGAAACTTCCGTCTTCACTCTGAAAGTTCCTTGTGCACCATCACGCATTTCTTGTAATTCAATGGCAAGTGTCCTTGTGTGTCTTTGTACATTTGTACACCTTTCTTTATTTCACATAAAGTTGAAAATATCTTGTTTATGGCATACTATTTATGCTGAAATCATACTGTTATCAATCTTTATTATCCATACATTTTTGCGAGTATATCTTCACACTGTTTCAAAAAATAAACTAAAATAAAAATAATTTTTGAAATGATTTAAATTCTGAGTACAGTAAGCCAGATTCAATAAGACATAAATCCACACACTTATGGAAACCTAAATTTTTACAAAGATGCCAAATCCATTCAATGGAAAAAAGACAGCATCTTCAACAAATGATGCTGGTCTAACTGGAAGGATACATATAGAAAAATGCAAATAGATCCATACTTATCACCTTGCACAAAACTAAAGTCAAAGTGGATCAAAGACCTCAACATAAAACTAGACACACTAAACTACTTAGAAGAAAAAGTGGGGAATACCCTTGAAGACATTGGCACAGGAGACAACATCCTGAAAAGAACACCAACAGCACAGGCTCTAAGAGCAACAATCAATAAATGGGATCTCATGAAACTGAAAAGCTTCTGTAAAGCAAAGGACACTGTCCTCAGAACAAAACGACAGCCTACGGATTGGGAAAAGATCTTCACCAACCTTATATCTGACAGAAGGCTAATATCCAATATATATAAAGAACTAAAGAAGTTAAACAGCAAAAAATCAAGTAATCCAATTAAAAAATGGGGTACAGAGCTAAACAGAGAATTCTTTGCAGAGGAATATCGAATGGCAGAGAAACACTTAAAGAAATGCTCAACCTCATTAGCCATCAGTGAAATGCAAATCAAAACGACCCTAAGACTTCACCTTACACCCTTCAGAATGGCTAAGATAAAAAACTCAAGAGACAACACATGCTGGAGAGGTTGTGGAGAAAGGGGAACCCTTCTCCTCTGCTGGTGGGAATGTAAATTTATACAACTACTCTGGAAAGCAATCTGGTGCTTTCTCGGACAACTAGGAATAGCGCTTCCTCAAGATCCAGCTATACCACTCCTAGGCATATATCCAAAAGATTCTCAAGTACACAATAAGGACATTTGCTCAACCATGTTTGTAGCAGCCTTATTTGTAATAGCCAGAAGCTAGAAACAGCCCAGATGCCCCTCAGTGGAGGAATGGATGCACAAATTGTGGTATATTTACACAATGGAATATTACTCAGCAATAAAAAAAAAAGAAAATCATGAAATTTGCAGGTAAATGGTGGGATCTGGAAAAGATCATCCTCAGTGAGCTATCCCAGAAGCAGAGGGATGCACACGGTATATACTCACTCATATAGACATAATATAGGATAAACCTACTAAAATCTGTACAACTAAAGAAACAAATCAAGAGGGAGGACTCTTGCTAAAATGCTCAATTCCTATCCAGAAAGACAAAGAGGCTGAACATCAGAAGAAGGAGAAAAGAGGGAACAAGTCAGGAGCCTGACACAGAGGACCTCTGAAAAGCTCTGCCCTGCAGACTATCAATGTATATGCTGAGACTTATGAGCAACCTTTGGGCAGAGTGAATGGAATTTTATGTAAGAAGTGGGAAACAGCAAGAGCTGGAGAGGACAGGGTCTCCACAAGGCGAACAACAGAACCAAAAGATTTGAGCACAGGGGTCTTTCCTTAGACTGCTTTTCCAACCAAGGACTATGCATGGAGATAACCTAAGACCCCTGCACAGATGTAGCCCATGGCAATTCAGTATCCAAGTGGTTTCCATTATAATAGGAACAGGGACTGTCTCTGACATGAACTGATTGGCCTGCTCTTTAATTACCTCCCCCTGAGGGGGAAGCAGCATTACCAGGCCACAGAAGAAGACAATGCAGCCACTCCTGATGAGACCTAATTTCCCAGGATCAGAAGGAAGGCAAATAATTCCTCCCCTATCAGTGGACTTGGGGACGGGCATGCATGCAGAGGGTGGAGGAAGGGAGGGATTGGGATGGGAGGAGGAAGGGAACCATGGGGGGGGATTGTGATACAAAGTGAATAAAGTGTAATTAATAAAGAAAAAAATGAATTGTAACCCAACATAAAAAATTAACAAACATATAAAGAATAAAATACATGAGAAAAGCAGCAAATCCATCACAATTGAAACTTGAAGTTCAATAACGAATAGAAATTGACAAGGTGTAGTCATTTTGCAAGAAGAAAATAATCCCAAGTTTCTTGCTTGGACCCCCCAAACAGTAAATTTTAAAGAGACAAATATTAGTGACCTGTGCCAAATGTCTGACAATATGTCTTTAAGATAATTAAATACAGGCATTTTATTACAAAATATAAATGTGTCTATTTGAAAATGATAATATTATTTCTCATTTTTGATGAGTTATATGGAAAAATTCGACTTTGAAGGAAATTGGAGAATTGTAAAGGCTCATACCTTAGGTTACATTTGCTTTCTTTTGATGGATCAATAATATGGGTCAATAAATATTGTGATGATTCATGAAGGTATTGCAATGGTGAATGGTCTGGATAGTTTGGATTATAGGATGATGTAAATGAGTGTTTGCGATCTTACAGTGATTGGATCATGATATTCCACAGTCAGAAAGGACTGACTTAGTTTGTTAAACACCATGTTAGTTTCTAGAATTGTCGATTGGTATAAAGAAATGAGCCTGGCCTATGCCTGCTCTCTCTTTCTTGCTATCTCAACATATCCTTTGTGTGAAACTTTGTTCCTTTGTACATTCTGCAATACTATATTACATTAGAGGTTTTCATTACATCTATGGGAAAAGGAAGTTCTTCTTTAAACACACAAATCTTACAAGATATTTTGTAATCTTAACATGCTAAGGGGAAGGAAGTTCATCCTGCCCCTTGCCTCTGTGAAGAATGTGCTATGGAGATGGGAAAAGATGGAAGGGTAGAGCAGTGTGTGCACTGTGGAGAGAGGTGGAATTGGGTCATTACTCAGTGGGGTCAGCAGGATGGTTTGTTGCAGCCTGGAGCTTTTGCAGATGCATACCTCCCCCGCAAAAAAATAAAAATTAAAAAAAATCCATCCAGACACTGAATGGATTACTGTGGCTCTGGGCAATGATGGAGGCTGAGATTAGGACTGGCATACTTTCTGAATTGGACCACCTTGAAGACTGCTGTGGTAGTCCACGAAGCAGCTGAGAACCACATGTGATTCAATGGTCCTGATACAAACAGGGTAGGGTTGGTGTCAAGGGCTTGAGTTCCATGTAATGCTATGTGGATATCTATGGTCTGTGACTCCACCTGAAACCATGTTGATGCCTTACTGCCTCCAGGGTCCATATTGATATCAGTGACCCGCACCTGAGGCCCTGTTAATGACCTTGATCTGGGCTGCTTCAGAGGGCCTTGTCTGTTTCCATTGTCCTACTGCAGCTGAAACATGTTTGTGTTGCCAGAAACCACAGGAAGCTCATGATCCAAACTCCACCTGTCCCAACTTCCCTCCCTCTTCACCCCATACCTCTTCCCTAGACCACTGACAGGGGAAGTAGTCCTCCCCTACTCTTTGACCCTAGACTAACATGCCTCATCTGGACTGACTAGATCCTCTTCCTCTGTGGCCTGGTAAGACCACCCTGTCAGACGTAGGTGATCATTTGTAGGTAACAGAGTTCATTCCAGAGACTGCCTCTGCTCTCCTTACTAGAGAATTCATATGAAGACTTGAGCTGCCTCTGGGCTACATCTGAGCAGGTGTCTAGGTCCCCTTGTGCATGGTCCTTGGTTGATGCATCAGTCTCTGCAGGATCCCCTTGGCCCAGATTTTTGTCTTTGGTGGTCTCCTTGTGGAGCTCCTTTCCCATCCAGGTCTTTTTATCTCCTCCTTCTCCCGTAAGATTCCCTGTGCTCTGCCCAAAGTTTAGCTATGTATCACTGCGTCTGCTTCAATCCCCTTCTGGGTAGAATCTTTCAGAGGACATCTGTGAAACGCTCCTAACCTGTTCCCTCTCTTTTACTGCTTCCCATGTCTATCTGAATGGAAACTGAGCATCTTTCCTAGATCCTCTTAACAATTGTGATTAGGATCTTGAAATGTAACTCTCCATGACTGATGGCTTCTGGATGGGACACCTGGAGACGGATTTGGTTTTCCTTAAGGTGAGAGCCACTGAGAGCTTAAGCATGCTCCAGAAAGTATACGAACAACACATATTGGACTTTTGTTCTTGTTGTTTTGAGATGTAGGTCACAGATCTTGCAGACAGACAAGGAAGGATTGAGAAGTATGTGAGATTGAGTGTATGATAAGAGTTTCCCAAAGAATCAATATAAATAAATATTAAAAAAACTAAGAAAACAATAGTTGGAGATAATTTCATAGGTAGCAAATAATTGAAAATGATGAAACATATACTGTTCATGGTGAAACTATTTATGAAGAGATATCTAAGTTCATTGTGATGGGTAAGTTGGTATAATATTGATTGAAAATGAACAAGAAAATGTTTCTATAGTTACGTATTAAAATAAATCAACATTCCATTTTTTACCCCTATCTTAGTGTATTCAGTCACTCAAACTATATTTATTGAGAACTGTTCATTGATTGCTAGTAGATAAAAGAAGACTTGGTTGTTGTTATTATTACGTTTTCATTGTATAACCAAGGAATCTCACATAAGCAAACATGAAAGAAATGTCCTGTAGACACAGTAGTGGCCTTGTTCTTAGGGCTTGGGAAATCAGCAGAATCTCTCCTTGAGTGTCATATGTAAGTCTTGACCTAGATAAAGAGAAGAATTCAACCATGATAAAGCGTAAATAGAAATTTTCTAGTCAGAAGACATATTATATACATTTTAGCAAAATCTATCTCTTGATAAAGTACCATGCTAGACAAATAACACTAAAAGAAAAATCGCTATTATAAAAGGGAGGGCTGTAACAATTAAATTCTGCAACATATGGGAAAACAACAAATATCTGACACTGTGTAAACCTTCAGTAAATGATAACTGTGCAGTGCTAATCCATCAACTACCACAGATGCTCCAATATGAGTAGAAAGCTCAAGCAAATACAATAAAATGTGGGCTTTCTTTACATCTTGCCCATTAAGAGACTTTATGTTTACTCTGAAAAATAATGTTATTGCTCAAAAAGAAAACTGTTCTGAAATTAAAACCAAAGTTAGTTTATGAATCACAGTTTTGCACTTTGCTAAGGATAGTTTCTTTCTTGTTAAAAATAAAAAAAAAAAACACTCTCAGGTTTTATGTGAAAAACTATGCTGTTAATCTTCCTTTCTAGTACGAGATGCTACTATCACATTTTTCTTTTTCATTATACATATTTCTACTGAAATCTATTATATGTTACGCTGATGTTTGATATCATCAGATTGTGAAATATGGTTTATATCCATGCATGGTCCTTGGTTGGAGAATCAGTCTCAAACAAGACCCCTGTGGTAGGTGAAGATGAGACATTTAATTATTCTGCTAGTCAAGCAATGCTGGCTTCAAGTAACAATTAATGGCACACATTTTCATAACCAGAAAACACAATATTGGCAGGTCGCCCCACTACTTAGTCTAGAATTTTATCTGATAATGGTTTTTATCTGTAATTCAAATATTCAGTTTCTGAGTAAGAAGGAATTGATGGAAAAATCTTATTTATGTATGAATGTTTCAAGGACTCTCTCCTCATGATGCCTGACTCTGGATAGCTGCTCAGAAGTAGCCCATGGCAGCTCAGTATCCAAGTGGGCTCCCTAGTAAGCGGAACAGGGACTGTCTCTGACATGAACTCAGTGGCTGGCTCTTTGTCCTTCCCAAACCCCGTGGGAGGAACAACCTAGTGAGGCCACAGAGGGGGACATTGCAGCCAGTCCTGGTGAGACCTGATAAGCTATGCTCAGATGGAAGGGGAGGAGGACCTCCCCTAGCATTGGACTTAGAGAGGAGTAGGGAGGGGACTAGGGAGGAAGGGTGGGTTTGGGAAGGAATGAGGGAGGGGGCTACAGCTGGGTTACAAAGTTAATAAACCGTAGTTAATATAAAAAATAAACATAATTAAATAAACAAACAAAAAATGTAAGGCAAGTTGCCTTGGGGAAGGTGACCTTCTCCAGCCTACTAGTTTGAGTAATGAATGAGGCTTTTCACACAATAGTTTCCAGAAAGAACTGGGGCAGAAAGTACTGGTAGGTAAGGAAAGAAAGAAAGTTAAAAAAAAAAGAAAAAGAAAGGAGGAAGGAAGGAAAAAAAAGAATTGTGAGTCTTGGTATCTGCTTTGGTGCACTGTTAGGTGGAATCTTTCAGAGGTGCTCTGTGGTAGGCTCCTGCCCTGTTACTTGTGGTGGGGAGTTAATATGACCTAGAGAGGACAGGAGCTCCACAAGTACCAAATATATCTGGGTACAAGGGTCTTTTATGAGACTGTTTCTCCAAACAAGGACCATGTATGGATGCAACCTAGAACCTCTGCTCAGATATAGCCCTTACTAGCTCAGTATACAAGTGGGTACCCTAATAAGGGGAACAGGGACTGTTTCTGACATGAACTCAATGGTGGGCTTTTTGACCTTCTCTTGATGTCCCCCTCCCCCCCCTCCAGGGAGGAGCAGCCACTAGGCCACAGAGGAGGACTTTGCAGCCAGTCCTGAAGACGCCTGATAAACCAGTATCAGATGAAAGGGGAAGAGGTTCTCCCCTATCATTGGACTTGGAAAGGGGCAGGGAGGAGATGAGAGTGGGAGAGTGGGATTGGGAGGGAAAGAGGGAGCTGGATACAGCAGAGATACAAAGTAAACAAATTGTAAGTAATATTAAAACAAAAATTAAAATTAAAAAAAAAAGAAAGACCTCACCATGAGTCTCAGAACTAAAAGCTTGTCAATGACTTGATGACTTCACTTCAAGGTTGCTTTGAGACCAAAGAATTAAAAAACAGTTTTTTGGGCATATTGGTTTAAAGTTTAAAGCACAAGCCTGAACAAAGGCCAGATAGTTGGAGACATGTCCAGTCACCTGCAGGGAAGAACCAGCCTTACTGCATTATTTTCCTGCCCACTAGAGATACAGTTGCTAGGAAACCAGCCCCTCTTCCCAAGGACAGCCAAATAAAGGAAGTCAGACCATTAAGGGTTTGGGGGCCTTCCTATAGACAATCAGTTCAAAAGGCAACATCTCCTTTTGTATTTCAACCAACAGACACTTGCCAGGCAGGAATCCCCCTGCTTTGGGCACACTGGGAGGGACCTGAATCTTTAAATCTACTACATAACCTGAGCATCAGGTTCTCTGTTCTCAACTACTTTGACAGTGAAGGTATGTGGGCCCAGGCTATAGCTTGTAATAAAAAGATTCTCATGTGTTCTGCAATGGACTCTACTCATGGTGGTCTTTTGGGGTCTCATGAATCTGGAACAAAAGTTTCACAATTTGTAGAATACTTTTAAATTTAATTCTCTGCCAAGCAAATATTGAATCCAATTTTAACTTAATTTAATTTTTTATTTACATTATTTGTTGAAATAAAAGTCTAAATTGTGTTGTGTAGAAGTGATGAGTCTTTCTTTAAGCTCCCCTAAAACCTGAAATATGCAGTAACTTAGGGAATTCCTTGTGTTAATCTCTTAACTCTCTTGGATTCTCTAATTCATTGGTGTATTAAACATTTTCATAAATAAATTACTGCTTTTAATTTCTCCACAAAAATATTTCAACATTCTATCATTCTCATCTAGTTTATTATGTAAGCACATTATTCTCAGAAGACCTATCAACCACTGATTTCAGGATTACATAAATATCATGCAAGCTATGTCTGAACTTTCTGCTTTCATATGCTGTAAATCATTCATATTAAAAAGCATGTTCTCCTTGCTTCCTGTCAACATTTTTCATTTGTGGTCATGTCCAATATCTGCATGCTGATGGAATTCTTTATTTTTCAGCTCTAGTATTAATACCGTCCAGTGTAACCACCTACCTTAAAATCTAAGGTTAATATCACATGTGTGTATTTTGCTGATTTTTTTTATAACTTAGAAATTTGGGTCTTTGTGTGGTTTAGGTATTAAGGTGACTGTGGCTTCATAGAATGAGTTTGGTAGTGTTCCTTCTGTTTCTATTTTGTGGAATAGCTTGAGGAGAATTGGAGTTAGCACTTCTTTGAAGGTCTTGTAGAATTCTGCGCTGAAGCCATCCGGTCCAGGGCTTTTTTTGGCGGGGAGACTGTTAATGACTGCTTCGATTTCCTTGGGAGATATAGGGCTATTCAGTCTTTCTACCTGATCTTGACTTAGTTTTGGTAGATGGAATCTTTCAAGAAAATTATCCATTTCATTTAGATTCTCAAATTTTGTGGCATACAGGCTTTTGTAGTATGACCTAATAATTGTTTGGATTTCCTCAATGTCTGTGGTTATGTCCCCATTTTCATTTCTGATTTTGCTGATCTGGATAGTTTCTCTCTGCTTTTTAGTTAGTTTGGCTAAGGGTTTGTCTATCTTGTTGATTTTCTCACAGAACCAGCTTTTTGTTTCTTTGATTCTTTGGATAGTTTTATTTGTTTCTAGTTGATTGATTTCAGCCCTTAGTTTGATTATTTCCAGCCGTCTGCTCCTCTTGGGTGTATCTGCTTCTTTTTTTTCTAGGGTTTTCAGTTGGGCCATTAAGTTGTTTGTATGTGATGTTACGAATTTCTTCTTGCAGGCACTTAGTGCTATAAATTTTCCTCTGAGCACTGCTTTCAGTGTGTCCCATAAATTTGGGTATGTTGTGCCTTCTTTTTCATTGAATTCTAGGAAGTCTTTAATTTCTTTCTTTATTTCTTCCTTAACCCAGCTGTCATTGAGTAGTAAGTTGTTTAGTTTCCATGTGCGTGTCGGCTTTTTGTTGTTTCTTTTGTTGTTAAGGTCGAGCTTTAGTCCATGGTGGTCAGATAGTATACAAGGGATTATTTCAATCCTTTTGTATCTGTTGAGGCTTGCTTTGTGGCCCACTATATGGTCTATTTTGGAAAAGGTTCCATGCGGTGCTGAAAAGAAGGTGTACTCTTTTGAGTTTGGGTGAAATGATCTGTAGACATCTATTAGGTCCATTTGATTTAGGGATTCTGTGAGAAGCTGAAAAGCAGCAATCCAAGTAATCCAATTAAAAAATGGGGAACAGAGCTAAACAGAGAATTCTCGACAGAGGAATATCGAATGGCAGAAAAACACTTAAAGAAATGCTCATCCTCATTAGCCATCAGGGAAATGCAAATCAAAACGACCCTGAGATATCACCTTACACCCATCAGAATGGCCAAGATGAAAAACTCAAGCGATAACACATGCTGGAGAGGTTGTGGAGAAAGGGGAACCCTGCTCCACTGCTGGTGGGAATGTAAACTGGTACAACCACTCTGGAAAGCTATCTGGCGCTTTCTAAGACAAATAGGAATAGTGCTTCCTCCAGACCCAGCTATACCACTGCTAGGTATATACCCAAAGTTTGTTCAAGTACACAAAAAGGACACTTGCTCAACCATATTTATAGCAGCTCTATTTGTAATAGCCAGAACCTGGAAACAACCCAGATGTCCATCAACGGTGGAATGGGTACAGAAATTGTGGTATTTTTATACAATGGAATACTACTCAGCAATCAAAAAGGAGGAAATCATGAAATTTGCAGGCAAATGGTGGGATCTAGAAAAGATCATTCTGAGTGAAATATCCCAGAAGGAGAAAGACAAACATGGGATATACTCACGTATATAGACCTATAAGATATGATAAACATAATGAAATCTATACACCTAAAAAAGATAATCAATTGAGCGGACATGGAGTAAGATGATCAATCCTCATTTAGAAAGACAGACGGGATGTGCATTGAATGTATGACAGGAGTCTACTGAGCGCATCTGAAAGACTCTAACTAGCAGTGTTTTCAAAGCAAAGACTCATGACCAAACCTTTGGCAGAGTACAGGGAATCATAAGAAAGAAGGGGAGTTAGTCTGATGGGGAAAGGATAGGAGCTCCACAAGGACCAAATATATCTGGGCACAGGGTCTTTTCTGAGACTGACATTCAACCAAGGACCATGTATGGATATAACCTAGAACCTCCACTCAGATGTAGCCTGTGGTAGCTCAGTAACCAATTGGTTTCCCAAAGTGAGGGGAACAGGGACTATTTCTAACAGGAACTCGATGACTGGCTCTTTGGTCTCCCCACCCCCGAAGGGAGGAGCAGTCCTTTTAGGCCACAGAGGAGGGCTTTGCAGCCAGTCCTGAAGATACCTGATAAAACAGGATCAGATGAATGGGGAGGAGGTCCCCCCCATCAGTGGACTTGGAAAGGGGCACGGTGGAGATGAGGGAGGGAGGGAGGGAGGGACTGGGAGGGAATGAGGGATCGGGACACGGCTGGGATACAGAGTTAATAAAATGTAACTGATAAAAAAAAAATAAAAGAAAAAAAAAAGAAAAAAAAAGAAATTTGGGTAGTCTTCAGATGGGCAGTTTTGGTTGTTTTGTTTTGTTTTCTTTTGTTCTTTGTTTGTTTCTTTTTGGGTCTCACTCATTGTACATCTGTTGTTAGCTAAGGCTGGCTGGGCTATGTGTCTTGGTCCCTGATGGTGACAGAACATGTAGTCACGTGTATCATTCTGAAGCTGGCTTATATAGACAAATCCACAGGTATCCAGAGAGCAAGCCAAAGCACAAGTGATATCTGAGTTTCCTCATTTTGGTTCTGTAGCACTGTGCACTGTAAGTGGAAGAGCCACCTTTACTAAAGACAATGAAATTGAAACTTTGCGACAATGTTTGCAAAGTGACATTTCACACACACACTCATATAAAATGTGCTTTTTAGTGTATATGATTTACAGCAGATAGAAGCAAAAAAGTAATATGTTCTAGTTTCAAAGAATTGGTTATAGCATAACTAGGTAACAAGATAAATACAATACAGGACATTTGATCCCCACAGTAGAGGCCTTCTTTGTTCTTGCACTTTTTTAAATTCATAATATAAGGTCCATCTTTACATCATGAATAATGAGAATGAATTACTATTCATGTCTTTGTGAAGAAAAGAAATGAACAAAACAAAGCAAAAACTGGCATTTTTCATCCTTCTTGCCTCTGATACTGATTTCTAGTTATTTCCATTTTGGCATGACATCAATGTCTCATTGATCATAATTCAGAATAATCATTATCAGGAGACATATGAAATTGAATTTAGCGAACAGAATATGCATACATGTGTTAATAAAAAATGTGAGAGTGCTCATGTCTTTGAATTTTAAGGAATTAAAATCAATTCAAATTTTTATATAAGGAAAAGTCTTTTAAATTACAGATTTTTAGACATTCCATTGAGATTCGTGTCACACTTTTTCAAATAGTTTCAGAGAATCAAAAGGACTTTAAATTTACAGGAAATTCTCACTCTAAGACCTCAGCCACATTTTCTTTAACTCTTACAGCATGGGGCAAGCGTATGTTATTTGGCAACACAATATGTTGTAAGCTCTGAAGGTCCTGTACTGTCACACTCAAGACAGCAAATCATTACCTTTTTCATGTGTGTGTGAGGCCGTAAATCACTTACATTATTATTGAAATTAGCCAGGGCATCACAGGCATCATGTGTATTTTAATGAATGTAGTAAATTTCTCATCAAATAAATTATAATCTAAATTATATTAATAGAGATACTTTCCCTCCTCCTCCTTCTCTTTCTTCTTCATATTATGGTGGCTTTACCACAATGCCAGAAAATAAAATTTTACATGTAAGATTACCACACTGCATATTCTTTTTTTATATTGCAAATAGATTATTTTCTAACATACTCTATTCTGGTTTCTTTAAGGTATTTTTGATTTCTTCTTGAATGACCTTTGATATACTCATAAAGGGTGTATTAGAGTCTCTGTCTCTCTGTCTTTCTGACTTTTTCTGTGTCTGTGTGTGTGTAACAGCAGCTAGCCTACTTGCTTCATGGTCATATTAATACACTGATATATAAGAATGTGTGTGATTGCAATCAGCAACAACTATGAATTTTTCCCCTCCTTCTTTTCAGTACAATGAAGACAAGAATAAAAGTTACTTTGTTAAATTGTTTCAATCTATCTTGTCTGTGAAATCTAGACTATAAAATAGGAATGATTTTCCTTTGGACATTATTTTTTCTTATTGAGAAATATAAAATTTTTCTTATAAGCTCTCATCACTAAGGTAGAAGTATATGCCTTTCGCTTATATTTTATGTTTTAGCAATTTAAAAACAATAATAAATGTGTTTGGGCGTACTGTATTTAGCAGAAGCCAACCTCCAACTAGCCTAATGGAATTTGTTTACTTATAAGTTTTTAATTTATTTTTGAGACTATCACATAAGAGTACTTTATATAATCACTCTTCTTTTTCCTCCCTTCAATTCTTTCTGTCTACCCCACACCACCTAAAATTCCCTTCCTATTATTTTCAATTATTATAATTACATATGTACATATAAATTCATTAATACAATGTACAGGGTTTCGTAGTGCTACTTACAGTGTATAATGTTCAGTGTTGACCACCTCGGATTAGATGACCTATACAGGCTCCCATCCATGTCAAAGACTGAATATCATTCTCTCAGCAAACATTAATACTTTCTCAGAAATACAATTTAATAAGCTTAATGTTGGCATATTTAGGAAAAATAACTAAGTTTTCCAATATGCAATAAATTATAACATATCAGTAATGTTATTTGTGAATTTTGGAATGTACATTTAAAACAAAGTACATCTATTTTTGGAAATCTATGGTTTAAATATTAAACTCTTCAAACATAATACATTTAACTTTGTGAAAATTTATACATTTTCTATAGTAATAGAGACTTAAAATGTGACTTCTGAGAGTTTTTGAATAAGTCTTGTAAAAGTCAAAGATCTCTTTGCTATTACGTTGTTTAGCTACTCTTAAATAAACAATTGTGCAGCATGTTGTGGATATAAAGCTACCCAGGAATGAAAACACCAATGTAGGCAGAACTTCTAGATGGTCTACAGCTTGTTATGATATGCACACTATAGGTTATCCCATCTTGTCTGCTGTGGATGGACCCTGTCTTAGTCAGTACTCACTTTCTTTGAAGAGACATCAGGACCAAGACAACTCTTGTAAAATGAAACCTTTTTTTTTTATGGCATAAAATTAGGCATATAATTTAATGAAACTAAATAAAGCCCAAAATTAATTCTGAAAAAAAAAAAAAAAGAATCATGTCTTTCAACTTTATGCTAATTTTTTTTTTTTTTTTCAATGCAGTTTATTCAGGAACATTGAACAATCCTCGGACCCCGGGGAAAGCCAGCCCACAGCTTAAATAGCCTCTGGGTAGCCAACCCAGGCGTGCCACGGGGGCAATGCAGATAGGTCCACATACATGGAAGCAAGCCAGATCCTCGGCCTTAGCCAAATGTGGAGTTGTTTGTGACAGAGAGCACTCACCATCGGGAAGGTGGAAGGCGGAAACCAGCTCCATCTTTAAGGCATAGCATTCCGCAGCTCTCTACAGTTCCCCCTTTTTGTTTTAGACGCATCAGGTAAGAGTAGAGGTCTGATCTCTGATATTAGAAATAAATTGGGACTTTGTACAGATGTTCATTTAGGTGTCATCCACCCAAAGAGCATCAGACCCGTCCCATACCTTTTTCTCAGAGGCGGGACCTGGGGCATCAACCCGCATGCAATCAGACATGCTCTTCTCTGGGTCCAAAGCAGCTGACCCTGAGTGCAGTGCTTAGCCTCGCATCCTGAGCGTATCATTTTAGCTTTTTATGGTATCCAACCATGCTTGGGGAGAATGTCCTGCTTTAATGGCTGTAAAGGCCTGAATGATCATGGCTGCATCACACTGTTGTGAGACTCTAATCTTGCATATATACCACAGGCAAACCAAAGAGACCAACACCAGAAGGCCTGCTAACGCTCCCATGCCCGCCCATTCCTTCAGATGATTCATGGCTGCAGCAATCCATGTTGATAATCCTGTGGCTAGTCCTGCGTCCACTCTGGTAGAATTTACTGTGACAATGGCTACTCTCAGCTGCTCCATCGTAGTATCGAATTCTCCAGTCCAATTACCTAAAATATAGCTCGACAATTGTTTAGACAGATTTGCAGCACAGGAAAAATTCTCATGTTGTATGCTAGTGACACTTTTGATGTGAACTTGAGAGACCAAAAGATAAGCAGCGATTGTTAACACTATGTAGAGTAGGCGCGGTATAGCAGTAAGTTCCCTGAGGGGAGAGCTACCTCGCTGCATTCTTTCCCGCCTTCCTGGTTCCGGGTACGTGACTCGGCTCACAATCTGCCTTCCCGCCTTCCCTGTTCTGGGTACGTGACTTAACTACGGCTTTGTTCAAACCACCCAATCAGACCCCTGTAACTATGCTTCTCGCTTCTGTAACCGCGCTTCCTGCTCCCGAGCCCTATAAAAACCCGTCACCCCAACCGAGAGGCACGCAAGTCTTCCGAGAGACTTTGTCGCCCTGGGTACCCGTGTACTCAAAGCCTCTTGCTGGTTGCATCTGAACAACTGGACTCGTTGATCTTTGGGTACGGGGTCTCCCTGACAGAAGACAACCTTCGGGGGTCTTTCATTTGGGGGCTCGTCTGGGATCTGAGACCCCTGCCCAGGGACCACCGACCCAGCGTCAGGAGGTAAGACTGCCGGCTTTTTGTTCTGTGAGTCTTGTGTATCGTTGTGTTTAAGGTCTGTCTTTGTGTGAGTTCGTTTCCAGAGGGTTCGAGTCCCCCTGTGGTCTGGACTTGGCCAGGTCATCTGTATCAGACGGAAACTAGAAGGAGCCGACGGGCTAGGACTTCTTTTCCACGCCTCCTGGGAGACGTCTCAGGAGTGCCTGGTAGGGGAATCATTTGCTTCCCTGTCTGAAAGGTAACCCTTCTTGGGTTCCCTCCTGTCTGGAAACACGAGCCGAATGGGATTCTTTGGGGCGACGCCCCTGAGAGAAGGCTACGTGCTTCATCTGGGAGACGGAGGAACCGGACCTCCGACATGGTCTCCATCTGAATTTTTGTTTTCGCTTTGGTGCCGATCTCGTACCGCGCGGTTTGTGTTGTCTTCTGTCTGCCTGATTTTTGTCATAAGTGTAGTGAGTGTTGTTTGTCTGTCTACCTTTTGTTTTCTGTTCTGAAAGGTCTCCCGAAACTTGTTTAAAATGTGCGCCTATGCGCTTTATTAGATCCATAAGCGCATATTGTATAGGTTGCCACGTGGTCTAAAGTGTCTCAGTGTCTCACCGCCATCTTGACTTCACCATGTGATTTTATAATGTAACCGCCATCTTGGTATGGGTAAAAAAAAAAAAAAAAAAGAAAAACCTTGGTCAAATCTCATTTCCTTCTAGGTTAAAAGGATAGCTTATTTTAAATTGGTATTGGTTTTAGAAATTAAATTGCTTGCACTGGTAAATTCTGGTTTTAAAATCTGGTTTTAATTTTAAAGATTATGTTTATGCCTTGTGACTATTACAAAAGGGGTACTTTGTTTTAATATTGCAAAAACGGGTTTTAAAAAATTGTTTAAAGTTTATCAGACATTTGGGTATGACAATGACTGAGAAAATTGCAGTTCTTAAAATGTATCTTATGGAGAGCTGTTAGTTTGATAAGCTGCTTTGTTTATAAAAAACATGTTTACACCCTGTTCTTTATCTTGAAACAAAGAAAAGGGGAAGTTTCACCAAGTTCCTTAAAGCTTGTTCTAAGTTCCTTAGAGTTTGTTTGTTACCTTTATGTTATCAGATACAGGAAAGTTATTTTAAAAAATTTGGCAGTTTCAGAACTCCTCTTTATAGTAATGTAACTTGCTTTTGCTTTGCCTATAAAAAGCAAATCGTACGTAGACTCTGGGCTTCAGCAGGATCATGTCAGAATGGAAAGGATTTTAGTGAGAGTTTTTATGTTGTCTGAAAAGCAAGAAAGAGAGCAAAAAAGTAAGCATGTCTGGTTAAGCCAGAAAAGAAAAGCTAGAAATCTTAAGGTATATAGCATGTTGCAGAAGGTTAGTGGATGTGTTATAAAAAGCCAGAGAGTTAATATGATTTAAAGAAAAACTGTATTTTAAAATGTTATACTTCATTTAAAAGGCTGGTGATTCCTCATTACAAAATGTTTTTTATGCTTTTTTAAGGAAAAAAAATTCTAGCTGATAGGTTTGGTATGGCTAAAGTAATTACAGTTTAAAATTGTTCTGTTATGCAGTTGATTCAAAAGCTTGTTCGATTACTGGGAACTTTTGGTTGTGGGGGATTATGGAAGCTCCGAAGTGTTTGCTGTATCATCAGCACCTAATGGCCATGTTTGGTATTGTCAGTCACAGCCTGTGCTAATGCTAGCACATGGCCAGCCGCCATGATGGTTCAGCAATGGAGAGCTCGTAAAGCTGTAGTTTGGCTGCCATATTTGTTTAAGACTTCCAGCTGAGTTCAGTTACACGTGGCCAGCCGCCATGCTGGTCCGGAGATATGTTTAATCATTAGTGCTAAATGCAAAGCTTTTTACTGTTCAATTTTAATGCAAGTGGTAGGAGCAGAAAGATTAGCTAGCCTCTCTATAAACTGTATCCGATTAAAAGGTTTGCTTTAATTTTAGTTCAGAAAGAACAGATTTAAAGTCATGCTAAATACTGCAGTTGAGCCTTACCTAGTCTCTTGTCTATTTGTCTTAAAATATATACTTCTAGGACATGCATCTCGAAAATATGCTAGAATCAGAGATCATAGCATTCTGTTTTATAGGACACAGTTTAGAGCAGATGATAAAAACAGAGTAACTCGGATATGCTGGCCCTCAAGCTTGTCAGAAATCTGAATTAGGCATTTTAACATGTGTAAGCTTATTGTGACAGGAAGTCTCGCAATCCTGGCAGTAGCTCCCCCAAGGTCTCCGAGAAGATTTGGGCACAACGACAGATGACTGCAACTCTGGATTGTGGTATGCTAACCACTGGGCAATACTGCCTCAACTGGCCCACTGTTAGGGCCCAGCCAAAACTGTGGACACCTGGAGTCAATGTTTCACATTGCTAAGGGCGAGGTGAGGCCATTCTCTCGTTTCTTTCTCCACAGAAACAGTCTCTCATCTTATGTGCCTGGCAGAACTGCGTCTGTTCAGGATGCTGAAACACAGGAGCCAGGGACACTGCCTAGGTAATGGGCTAACTAGTCATCCCTGTCATTTTGGTTGGCACATGGATTGGTATTTATTTAGCTTATAATTTATCCTTCTCAGGTCTCTGAACACCTTGACGGCTATGCTAAGCTTATGGTAGCTTTGCAGCTAGAGAAAAGACAATTAGATCGACTGTTAGCTCATTGATCAGCTCATTAGCTAGAACCACAGAGTACTAGATACCTTATTTAAAAAAAAAAAAAAAGACAGGTTTGCCTTGCTCACAGTACTCATGTTAGTTGCCTGTGTCTTAAGATAAATAAGTGGAGCTTATATAGGGTCTGAGAATATAGGAGTTTAGGTTGTAAAAATCTAGAGTGTTATTATTTAGTTTAAAAAAATGTTTCAGGGTTGATAAATTCAAAAGATTGGAGAGTCTAAGTAGTTTTTTTAAGATATAATTATAAGTTATAAAGAGATAAATATTTTAAAGCAGATTAAAAATGGGAAATACTTTAAATTTCTCCCCCCTCTTTGCTACTGTTGTGCTTATGTTATAAAATTTTAAAAGTTCAGAGTTTTGGCATTGATCAATAGAGTTCTGATAAGTTGATGGAGCAATAACTGCTTATTATTCAGTCAACAGGTTAAGATTTTAATTTCCTTTGTTGGCTTCTAAAGATAGACTAAAGGTGCTTCTCGTTATTTTAAAAACATCTGTTTAATGTGTGTATCTGACCCAAAAGTCATAGCTTTTAGTATGGTATTCTTAATATCTGTCATTTCTGGGGTAGATTTTGACACAGAAATATCCTAAACCTATTCCTTCTAGTTGCTTTGTTAAGGAAAGTCCAAGCATCCAGGGTTTAGCACTAAAAGCCAGTAATGTATTTCTGCCTAACTTTCCAGTGTAAACATAAAAGTAAAAGTGAAAACTAAAAGTATATGCTGAGTGTATAAAAATGGCCAAGCTTCATTCGTGACTAATTACAAACAGCTATGCCCACAGAAAAAAAAAATGTTACTGTGGACACACTTAGGTTGTATATAAAGGTTATAAAACAAACAGCTAACTAATACTCATTTAGTGGGATGCAGTTTTACCTGTTACTCTCAAAATGTTTGATTTGCTGATATGTTACTTTTCTGAGTATTTAAAATTATGTATATTTCCTTTTGTGTACTAAAATTTCATATGAGTTTCAGGATGTTACCTGGATCTGGCATAGCTCAAAAGGATCTCAGATGAGATTTTCCCTGATCTTTCCCATTTAATAGACAAATTTTAACTTCTGTCTCCAGTCTGAATTTGTCTCAGCAGATCTTCACCTGTTTAACTCTGTCCGGGATCAGCTGTGGACTGCAAGCTGAGATCTGGACTTCCTGGAAACTGACATGATTGCTCCCTGCCTCTTCGGGTGTATCAAATAACCAGATGCTTGGGACTTCCCCATTGCCCAGCCTTTGACTGGCATTTCAGCCTTCCTAGCCCCTGATGCCTACGGTCCAACGGTCAGCTCGAAGAAGCTCCAGAAGACGGATCTACGCCCAAATCCCCCCTAGCAGGCTGAAATGCTAAGTCAAAAGGGGCTCCCTGGCATTAGCTATTGTCTTGGACATCTGCTTAGCTGAAATGGACACTAATATTGCAGCAACTGGGCTAAAAGCCTAGAGAGATCCTGTAATAGTTCTCCTTGGCTTACTACCCCTATATCCACCCTGAAGGGACCCCAGATCCCATTACAAAAAAATTAATCTATAAGATACAAGGGGTCATATCTGGAAGACCCAAGATTGGGTCTTCAAATGATCATAGGAAAGGGCGAAATGAGAGACCAAAAGATAAGCAGCGATTGTTAACACTATTTAGAGTAGGCACGGTATAGCAGTAAGTTCCCTGAGGGGAGAGCAACCTCGCTGCTGCATTCTTTCCCGCCTTCCCGGTTCCGGGTACACGTGAATCGGCTCACAATCTGCCTTCCCGCCTTCCCTGTTCTGGGTACGTGACTTAACTACGGCTTTGTTCAAACCACCCAATCAGACCCCTGTAACTATGCTTCTTGCTTCTATAACCACGCTTCCTGCTCCCGAGCCCTATAAAAACCCGTCACCCCAACCGAGAGGTGCGCAAGACTTCCGAGAGACTTTGTCGCCCTGGGTACCCGTGTACTCAATAAAGCCTCTTGCTGGTTGCATCTGAACAACTGGACTCGTTGATCTTTGGGTACGGGGTCTCCCTGACAGAAGACAACCTTCGGGGGTCTTTCAAACTGACAGACTAAGATCAGAAAGGAGAGGAGAACCTCACCTATTAGTGGACTTGGGGAGTGGCATGCAAGCAGAGGGAGGAGGGAGGGTGGGATTGGGAGGGGGGAGGGAGGGGCTTATGGGGGGATGCAGAATGAATAAAGTGTAATTGATGAAAAATTTAAATTATTTCCTATAAGCCCACACCTGTTTGTCTATATCCCCCATTTTTATTCATTATTAGCCAGATAGAGCCAAGTAATTGTGGTAATGATACTTGCTTTTTTGCCCAATGCTGGAATGCTAGTAAATTTAGGTATGCCCTGGTTACTCGCATGCCTCACTGGGTGCCTGTGCCCATTGATGCCCCTCACGCTATGACTCTCTTCAGACAGAAAAGGGATCTTGGAACTACAGCCACCATTGTTACTACCATCTCATTGGCAGCTGTTGGAGCTACCACCAGGGCATTAGCCATGAGTCATACTGGGCAGACTGCTCAGACCCTGAATAATCATTTAGCCAATGTAGCTCATGCCTTAGTTGTACATAAAGGAATTAATGCTCAACTAAAAGGAAGCTTGATGGTGTTCAATCAGAGGATTGACCTCTTGGAGGAGCAAATTGATACCCTATGGCAAATCGCTCAACCTGGCTGTCAATGAAAGTATGCTGGACTTTGTGTCACTAAAATGAAACCTTTAATTGAGGGCTTGCTTACAGTTTCAGAGGTTGAATCCATTATCGTATTGATGGAAAACATGGTGGCTTACATGCAGAAATGTTGCTGGAGAAGTAGCTGAGAGCTACATCTTCATCCATGGCAGACGTCGGGGGAGGTGAGGAGAGTCTGTGCTTGGCATGGGGTTTGAAACCTGGAAGCCCACTACAGTGACATACTTCTTCCAACAAGGTCACCACTCCTTTCCTTTTAACTGGTGTCTCTTTGGTGCTTCCATAAGTCTCTTATCGGTGATTCTATAAGCCTAGGAGGGCATTCTTGTTCACACCACCACAGGCCCTTTTATTCTGACTCTTTGGTGCTTCTTTGCTTAGATTATACTGTAGGATCAATGTTAGGGGAGAATCCCCACAGTGAAGTCATACTGTACATGGCAGGCTAGAGGTAAGCTTTCTTGTTGTTAGAGAAACTGCCATATTATTGAAAGAACCATGTGTTCCAGGGAATGCCAAAATTTACTAACTGTGAGAGCAGCCCCAAACTGCTGCTCACCAGAAAAGAAAAACAGGTGTTCCAGTTTAGCAAGAACAAGGGCCATCTGCCAGCATTCCAGAATCTGAGATCAGGACCCTGTTTGCCAGTTGTGATTGCAGCCCTGGAGCTGGCTGACTCTAGGCCTATTAGACCTGGGCTGAGCATTCATATGCTGGGCACCCAGGGTTGACCCATGGGATGAGAATGTGAGATCAGAAAAGTATACTCTATGTTGCTCAGTTTGTAATAATCTGGAATACAAGAACAGTTGAAGAGAAGTATTAAGCTTGTTTCTTTTCCTGTGTACTTAATATAGAAAAAATGTACATATATAGTATTAAAATAGCCTTAAATTCATTTATCAAAGTAATTCCTGGAATCAATATGAATTATGCTTGAAAAACATTCATAGCATTATTAATTATGTAATTTATTTACTTCAAAACTATCTTGTGTTTCTCTACAGTATGCAAGTTGAATACACCCTGGAAAATGAATACAGAACACAGATCCATGTGTTTGAGATGCTATCACTGGAGCAAATCACAGAGTTGGTAAACTAGCCCAGAATTAAGGGGAAATTCAAACAAATGTTGTATTAATAACGGGCAAAAATTGTATTTACTTTCATCACCATGAGATAACATTGATCATAAGTATTTAAACTACACTATTATTTTTGTACTAACGACAGTTTTTCTAGCTACAAGTTATATGCAGTTTTAATCAGTACCTGTGAAATTTCAAAGCACACCGGATCACCAAGGGATCTCATTAACGTGTGGGATGTGATGCATCAGGACAAGAGCAGGCCCAGGGTTTCCCCTTTCTAACAAGTTCCTAAGGTGTGTTGATGCCACTGGTCATGCACTGGGCTATAAACAGCAAGGACATTCATGACCTATGCAGGTTACTTCTAAGAGATGTGTAGGTACCTGAGAATAATTTATAACACAGTTTCATGGCAGTGTTTCTGTTTTTACATGATGTTTCTAGCCAAATAATATCTTGTCTTGAAGTGAATATATGTAGAATTGGTAAACAATTCATTGAGTAACTTAATTATATTCCTTAACAATTAAGAGGTTTGCACATTTTACTGTGAGTTATTGTGTATTCATGGAAATATTATATGCTTACAGGAAGGGAAAACTGATGGTTAATATATTAAGATATACAAATTTTACACACATATACTGTTTACCAAATAACATGTAATAAAATTTAAATCTAAAAATGATGAATTTTGAGATAATTCAGAAGAAATATTAGACAAATATAACACAACTTCATGAAAAAGAGGAAGAGAATGCTATGTAATACTCAATTAGAACTTTTCTATATGAAAAATCTAATGTTTTCCTAGCTTTTATAAGCCTGCCCTGAATAAAAAGATACACCAAATACTGCAATATAAATTTACTGTTTCTAGTAATAATCATAGCATGGTTCCCAGTGCAGATTGTCAGTTTCTGTGATGGATAATGTTGATTGTTAACTTGAAGGGATTTAGAATCCCCATTAAAACAAATCCCCTGGAATGCCTGAACAGGATTATTTTAATTAGGTTAATTGAAAGAGCAAGCATACCTTAATTGTGGCAGACACCATTCCTTAAATTAGAGTCCTTGACTGGATACAATCAAGGAAGACGCAAGCTGAGCACAGGCGTTCATCCCTCATGGCTTCCTGACTCTGGACACAATGGGACTACCTCCCTCAAGCGCCCTTCGCCGCTTCTTCCTTACCGTGTGGAGACGTGTTTCCTGGAACTGTAAGCTCAAAAAGCCCTTCTTTCTTATGGTTGCCATGTGAGGCATTTTGCCTTTTCAATGAGACAGAAAAGTTGGTGCTGTGAAGCAGTTTCTGAGAGGGCTAAAGAATTTAAAAGTGCAGTTAGGGAAAAAAAAAAAAAGCTTCTAGACTGTAATCAGATCACGGGCTATTCACCCAGGAGCATAGGAGACTAACATGCTGAGAGGATTGGAAACACCACAGATCTTGTTCATAATAACTGTGAGGAGGACAAGGACTTAATAGCTGACTTATATAGGCAAGTTTATGAGATTTTCTGGCAAAATTTCTAGTTGCGTTCTGTCTGTCTAAGAACCTCAGTGATATGGAAGGTGAAGCAAATGAACTTAGTACTTTGTCACAGGAAAATTCTGCATAAAACATCACTAAGACGGTTCTATAATTGCTGCTCAATGCCCTCTTCAAGGTCTACTGTGGGAGAGAGCAAAATGTGGAATAGAAAGATAATAAAAAATTGAAATGTGGTAAGGAAAGGTGTGTGAATATATTTAATGTTTCAGACAAGGAGAGTACAGAAAGGAAGTCATCTGTAATTGTTAAAGAGATTAGCATCATTAAATAGAATGCGGAGCTTTGCACTAGGGCAAACAGAAAAGGCATCTCAAGGGCAAGACCCCACACTTTAAAAACACTATACTATGAAGATGAAAGATTATTTTATTTTTTAATTTATTATTATTATTAGTAGTAGTAGTACTATTAATTACAATCATTCACTTTGCATCAGGGCTGTAGAGCCCATCCCTCATTTCCTCTTGATCCTACCCTGCCTCACTTTTCTACCTCATGTCCTTCCCCTAGTCCAGAGATAGGGGAGGTTCTCCACCCTTACAATCTGACCCTAGCCTAGCAGGTTTCATCAAGACTGTCTGGATCCACTTTCTTTATGGCCTAGTAAGGCCACCTTGCCAGGGGAAGGTGACCAAAGAACAAAAAACCAAATTCATGCCAGAGACTGCCTCTGCACCCCTACTACCACATGGAGACTGAGCAGCCAATGGGCTACATTTAAGCAGGGGGTCTAGATCCTCTCCATGCATGGTCCTTGGTTGATTCATCAGTCTCTGCAGGGCCCCCGTGCCAAGAATTTTTAGCTTTATTGGTCTCCTTGTGGAGATCCTTCCCCTCCAGTATTGTGTGGTGTGTGTGTGTGTGTGTGTGTGTGTGTGTGCTTAAGGTCTTGTGATGCCCAGAGTTGTCACCTTCCTCTGGAACTGGAGTTACTGGTAGTTGTTTATTACTCAGTATGAGTTCTGGTAACTGACCTCAGGTTCTTTGCAAGAGCAATGAATAATCTTAACCACTTAGCTGTTGTTCCCATCCCAACTCAATACCTTTTAAATCGGTTATATAAACAAGTGTTTTGCTTTTTTTTCCCTCTCAACCTGATTCATATTGTAGCTGATGCCACTAGCAAGAAGTAGGAAATTGCCAAAATAAATAATAAATAGTATCCATTTATTATAATCTCTTTTTAGATTAGACACCTATGTACATTTTCACAAAATTACATAAAATTTACATAGGTATGAACACAGGCATATATTCATACTTTCAAAATGGTACAATACAGAATATAATAAATAATCGGTTGTTTTGACTGTTTAATTTCTTACAATTACTAACTTGTGACATTTTCCCTATAGATGAACAACTGTTATTTTGTGAATAAATTTAAGCATGTATAATAATGACTATCTCTCCCTTCAGATAGAATGGGAGTAAAAACAAATGTGTGTTGGCTTTTGTTGATCAGCTAGACTCAGAATGTATGAGGCAATGATAATTTGTCATTTGTTCAATTTTAGAAGTCAATAAAATTCTCTCTCCCATCAATCTTAGTTTTGATTTAAAAACTGAGATTACTGAGAGATACATAAACACATCCTTCATAGTTAAAAGCATAAAGTATATGAGATAAATTCAGCATATTTGTGGACTAAAATTTTTTTTTAGATATCTGTGGTTTATTTTTTTCCCCATGATGGAATTTCAAAATTCTTTTCATCAACACTTACTCTAATCTACTCACTTTCATGCCATGGCAGATCAGCCTTTAATAAGAGACAAGAAAGTACTAGTTCTACCCAAAGGCAGCTCTACTTCTCTTTAGTTGGAGCTTTCCTTATGTAGAAATAATTCAGCTGCCACCTGAAGGGCAGAATGTATTTCACATGCCTTTAGAGGGCTGTCCCTACTAAACTACACACAGAGAGGCACTTTCCAAAGCTCCCTGCCTTTGTCAAGGTGAGAATATTATATTGCAAATACGAAATTGCTTCTCTCCTCCCACTAAAGCAGTCAGATGAATTTTCCAGATACTGTTTTCATGAAACTAGCATTTCAGATAGCCACCTTCATTGCAGACATTTTTCAGGTATCCAAGTGCCTGAGCGAATTAGAACTTCATGTTCAAGCATATAAAAATCTATTTTTCAGTATTCCAGCCTGAGTGTCCATATACTAGTAGGAAGTATTCCCTTTTACTTTCCCTTAATTTTCAACCACTTTGTCCTATTCTTTTCCAGCTTTCAGAGTACTGAGGTCATTGAAGGTGTGTACAATGAGATGGGATAAGGAGGGTAGAGAGTGTTCAGGTAGCACTCTAATCCTCCATGTTTTATCTCCTGGCTCCTGCATGGAAGTTCTCATGTGTGACTTGCAAACTCTCTCCCAAGTTCCCTATGTAGCTTTCATGGTGTGCTTTTCTTCTACTGAGATTTTATTTCTAACATAGTTTCCTCAGGTGGGTTGTGCAGGCTGAACTATGGTAACTTTTGTGGCAGCCACTTTGGCAACCTATTTAATCTTCCTCCTCTAGAAGACTAAAGGTGATTTCACAGTTCTTCCTGGATAGCTCAGTCCAGATTTGCTTGCCCATGTCCTCATACAAACACACTCTCTTTCTCTCTCTCTCTCTCTCTCTCTCTCTCTCTCTCTCTCTCTCTCTCTCTCTCACACACACACACACACACACACACACACCATCCATTTCTCAGTACCTGAAACTCCTTTTGATATATAATGAGGGTATTCCATTATGATGCTTTAGAGATCTTTTGGAGAAAACAGAGGGCAACCAACAGATGCTTCTGTCTGGGGAATGTGATGACATCCCTTTTTTTCCTTCAAGAAAACTGGTTTCTGTAGAAATTCTTTAAGAGTTGTACACATTTTCATCCTAAGGCACTGGATATGCATCATTACTACAAAACATGAGAGAGAGAAAAGTCCAAGACCTCATAATTTGTCACTACAGTATTTTTTTAGGTTATTGTGCATTTTTTAAAGCTGTGAAAAAATAAAACATTAAAGAATTATACTTTCATGATCTGAAATCTGGAAGTGTAACTATTTTCCAAGTTATTTTGTTCAATATTTGTTTGCTAGAAGAACATGATAAAAATATAAGGCTCAGTAATTATCTAATTGAAAAGAAAATAAAAAAATATTGAAGAAAAACCATTAATGCTACAATCTTTTAATAGAAAAGTAGAAAAATGTAGACTTTGTCAACATTTGCTTAATTTTTGAATGCATACCTTTGAATCTTTTGTTTTTTATTTTAAATATGAGAAGAGATACAAAAAAATTTAACATCTTAAAAGTTGAAAAATAGGGAACATATTGCATGGATGGGATAAAATAAAAATGACAAAGGCTATGACATTGATAGTCACCTTAATTGTATTCCTGCATCATTTCTTCTGCCTGGGTCATATTTAGTGCCAATTGTTAGGTGCTTCTTTTTAGATACGATTCTCAATTGTTGTTATGTGAAAATATTGGGAAGCATAAAATTGTGGCATTATAAGTCATCCATTACAGATTTCCGTAAAATGTGAAGTGCTTTTTATTTTTATTTTCACAAAAAGAAGGCCATTATATGTCGTAGCATGAATATCACACAGGGTATTTTAGTGCAAAGCTCTGTGCTTGTGCTGTCATGATTGCTTTCCCTAAAATTTTCTCATTTACAGAAAACAAAATGGAATCCCAAGAACTACCTTTTTTTTAATTTCATGACCCATTCTTTTGAATAACACATGCAAGAAATTAAATTGAAAAATACTCAGGACCTTTTGGAAGAGAAACCGCTGAGCCACCTCCCCACCCCACAAGGGAGGAGCAGCCCAGCTAGGCCACAGAGGAGGACTTTGCAGCCAGTCCTGAAGAAACCTGATAAAACAGGGTCAGATGGAAGGGGAGGAGGTCCTCCCCAATCATTGGAATTGGAAAGGGGCAGGGAGGAGATAAGGGTGGGAAAGTGGGATTGGGAGGGAATGAGGGAGCAGGATACAGCTGGAATACAAAATAAAATGTAACTCAAAAAATAAATAAATAAAAAAATAAAATAAAATACTACTGGATATCAAAAAGTAACAAACATAGGTCATGTTTGCAAACTTGACCTCAGTCATTATGATGGTAACTGAGATTAGTCCCTGAAGTATAGGAGGGAAAGGGGAGAGAGGGAGAGCGAGAGGGAAAGAGAGAGACCAAGACAGATAGAGATAGAGATAGAGAGAGACAGAGAGGGGAAGACAGAGAGAGAGAGAGAGAGTGGGTGGGGAGAAGATATGAACTGAGCTCTAATCCATGTCTGACAGCAATCAACAATATCTTCTAGCCCCAGCTGAAAATTCTGGAACCGTAACACTACGTATTAGTCAAATCTCATGAATATTGTAATGCGTGATCATTGATATAAAAGTTGATGCTGTGAAGTGCCTTATTTAGGGGGATAAGGCAGCTAATCAGCTAATGGGAGGATCATTAAGCTCCCTTCTCTTACAGGTGACTTCCTTAAGACTGTGCTTGATTTACTCTGGCGGATTTAATGTGTGTTTTAATCACAGGTCAGCTTGCTGGAGATGAATCTTCTCTCAAACTCTCCTCATATTGTAGAAAGATTGGATCTGTTTGGTTTATGACATGTCCTTTCCTGTAGGTGCTTATTTGAGGAGAGATACAGCTTCCAGCTTCTTTTCAAATGGTAAGTCAAAGAGCCCTATCTCACTAAACAAATAAGCACTATTTTGGTGGACATATGCTGATGGTACTGATTATCCTTTTATTCTCCAAACTCTAAAGTTATGAAAAGATATGTGCTTGTAAAATTCTAAGACTCTGTTCAACAAAAGAAGGTTAATTCTGTCTCTAGGACAAAATTTACTCCACTTTTCATTTGTGAGTGTGTCCTTTTCCTCTGGGTCAGAGGGAAAGGTAAGTTGACAGCTTCAGGAGAGTTCCACTCTTGATATCGTCCCTCTGTGTGAAACACTAAATGTAAAATCTGAAGGGATAGTTCATTCTGTTTGTGCCTTGTCATGAAGTTGTTCTTTGTTAATCTTAAACATATATATCAATGTATCTCTTCAGAACAAACATTTACTGAACTAGAAATATTGAACCATTCATTTAAAGTGACAGCAATGAGGAAAGAAAACAGTAATAATCCAAATAAAAATTACACATGAGTTCCAAACAAAACTCCCCTACATTTTTGGATCAAAAGTAGAGAATAACATGGTGGTTAAATATTTGTCAAGTTTATCTTTCTAAATCCAATTAATTCTCTGAAAAAAAAATTACAGGATAGAGTTTAAGTTAGTTAAAATCTGATTGATTTGACTTCTCATTGACCTCTTCCAAATTTCCTTTTCACTGTTAAAACTATTAATTGCCAAATGCTTCAATTTAGTTGTGTCCAAATTGACCTCTTTGTTAAATGTTTTGTTTTGTTCCTTAATTAGTTTCTTTATTTCATCAACTTTGGGGCAAACCTCATTTTAGATATATGTGGATTTTTTGGGGAAAGTGGAGACAATCTGTAAAGGTTAACTAGATTCCGTTGAAAATTCCAAATTACTTATTATTATTTTTACACTGTGAATTTTTTTGGATTATCACATCTTATAGTTGTTATTTATTTGTCCGGATTTATAAACATCATTCCACAATACTTCCATGGTACCCACAGTCAGTTGAAGGCCAGTAAAGCATGAAAAGTTCATATTGATGTACATACTAATTTAAATTGCCTGAGCATTTTCTTGCCCGTAATTAAAGGTATCAAATATTATTAATTATTATTTTATGTTTCACCTGCACTGAAATTACAGATTTAAATCATTCTTTGTCCATACTTTTTCATACCTGTGAAACGAGAACAATACAATAGAAAAATACAGTGAAAGAGCCTGGGACAATGGCAGTGAGGAAACACGAATCCCTAAAGATAGGCATGGGAAACAAGGACTCAACATTAACTTTTCATGCACTGCCGTCTTCAACTATGTGTAGCACAGAAGTATCGTGAAATGATATTAATAAATCCAGATAAATAAATAATCACTACAAAGGTGAATCATATGATAGATTAAAAATCAGTATGTGTTAAGTTCAGTACTTTATGGATGTTTCCCTTTCTATCAGGAGTGCGCTCACATAGTTCATTTACAGGGACAGCTTAGTTGCTTATCACATGTCCTATTAAGTTTAAACTCAGTAAAAGGAAAGACTATGTATATTAATTTTGTTTGTTTTTAAGCAACAGCATATTATATGTTACACTGTAGCCTTGTATTCAATTTTTTTTAAATCAAGAGATAATAATATAATAGGGTAATTACTGTCAGACAAATGGTGATTAAGACATTTCTTGGTGATTTGAAGTAAAATTGTAAGTTGTAATTTACAGTTCTTTTATCAAAAAGAAAACTCAAACGCATTTCATTATATAAACTGCAATGTAGCTTCTGGATTGCAGGAATTTTACAAGTTTGTACAAGGGGAAAAAAGAAACAGAGGCACCCCTTCTAGTCCTTCACCACAGCAGAGATTAATTACGTGGGGTCAGATCTACTTCCTGGAATATAGAGTCAGAAATGTTTTGCACATACCATGAAAACGTATTTGATGTCTATTTCTCAAGTAAGAAAATAAAAATAAATATTATTTATTCTGTCTCTTTTTTAACAATGGTATAATCTAAAGTATATATATATAATTGGATATGTCTAATACATACATACACTGGCAAGTTTTGTCTTAGAGAGAGTAAAATCTGCATCACAGAAGGACAGAGAAGGGCATGATGAATGTTATTTTAGAAGCTAGTGTTCACAAATTCCAGAGAGGCTATCTCACTTCTATTGAACACTTCAGGTGCCACGTCAAAGCTTTAGTTTGTTCTTCCCTTTACCTGGAGAGGTTTGAACTGCAGGAGAGAAGAACAATATGTCCCAAACAGTATTTGAATAACAAAGTGAATACAGATAGAAAGTACATCCTTTCTAATCCCATCAGGAAGAATTCACAAAGGCTTTGTGTCTTGCTTTTGTTAGAGAAACACCTATCCCAGTAGTATCAATCTGAAGAGCTCTACACCAGAACACAGCTCTTATTCTGTCAGTGGAAGGAAAGACTCAGAAAAAGTCATAAGAATCAAGTGGCTTGTTTCTGCAAATCTGATCCTGCTGCAGGCAAGATAAGTAAGAGAATGCTGACATCCACGAAGAAAGTCCAGTGAACAAAACCTTCTACCAAGGTGATTTATAGTGGCTGAACTGTTATGGTGGCTGTCCTCATTCAGTCAAAGAAACCTACACTGCAGACTCATTTTTTCCTACAGCCCCCTTTTTTCCCCCTTCAGGGGAATCTGAAATGACATACGTAAGGGTAACAATGTCTATAGTGAATTTCTTTAGTTAAAAGATAAATGGGGATGTCTTGCAAATACTTAGGATATGTGTTTGGAGAGATAACTCAGTGTTTCAGACTAGTGGCTTCTCTTGCAGAGGTCCTAGTTCAATTCTGAGTACATACATGGTTGCACACAAATGTGTAATTAGAATTCAAACGTTTCTAACAACCTCTTGACTTCTGTGTGCACCAGGTATATAAATGGTTCATGAACACACACACACACACACACACACACACACATGCACACACTTATACACACACTTACAGGCTAACCATTAAGACACATAACTGAAATGAATAAATGAAAGCACCCAGAACCCTATCACTGTGAGGAAATGACATTCTCCCTGAAGCGCAGCCGTTTCTTATTCATATCGGAAAATGACAGCTGGCCTGGAAGACAGTGTACTTTTGCTTCTTCTTCAACTTGTTGATCCTAGAAGCAAAGTCTTTAGACTTAACTGTAATTCTACAGCAGACAAATGTGCAGCAACTCAGAGAATAGAGGAAAGAAACTTACATAGAAGTAAGCTGTTGTTTCGTTCACATACCAGGTTCTGCTGACATGTTGTTCTCAGAAATACAGTTGATACATTTGATCTCCATCTACTTTTCTGTGTGCATATTTCTCCAGTGTGTGAAGTTTGAAAACTGAGACAACTGAAATACTTTTCAAGTCTCACTATAAGAGTATGTGAAATGTGAAGTTCATCAGTCCACACTAGCTTAGAGTTTGCGATAGACTTTTCAACAATTTGTGTTGCAAATTGTTAATAAGAAGCTAAGTATGTGTCTGAGAGGCACAGTTGAGATATTTATCACAAAGGTAAAATCTAGTCATCAAAAATGACATAGCTTTTGAGATGGTTCACTGAGTAAACAGGTCTATGAACAAAGCTAAAACCCTGGTTTAATTCCCATGACTAAAATGATGACATCAGGAACTAACTGCCACATTCTGTGTTTTGGCAGATACATTCATAATATGCACAAGAGAACAAAACACACACACACACATAGACACACACAAAGAGCACACACAAACACTCCATTACCTACACCCCCACACCACACATAGATACACATACCACAATGCAAACAACACACAAATAACACACACAACACATACACATACATACTACATATACCACACACACACTACACATATCACACAACACACATACACACCACAAACACAACATATACACAACTAACTCAACTTATGTTTCAGTTCTTTGAGAGTTTTTAATGTTTTGACCATATTCATATGCCTTACCCAACTTTTATTCTCTCTTCTCTCCACCCAAATTAGTGTCATTTTTCCCATTTTTCTTTATTAGTGCTATTATTATTATTTATTACAATTTATTCACTTAGTATCCAAGCTGTGCCCCCTCTTCCTCATCTCCTTCCAGTCCCATGCACCCTCCTTATTTCCCTCCAATGTCCCTCCCCTAATCCACTGATAGGGGAGGACCTCCTTCCCTACTATCTAACCCTAGACTATCAGGTCTCATCAGGGCTGTTTGGACCCTCTTTCTCTGTGGCCTAGTTAGGCCACCTCACCAAGGAGAGGTTATCAAAGAGCAGGCAACCGAGTTAATGCAGTGACTTCCCAGGCTCCCCTTATTAGCAAACACACATGAACACTGAGCTGCCCATGGGTTACATCTGAGCAGGGGGACTAGGTCCTCTCCATGCAGGGTCCTAGGTTGATTCATCATTCTCTGCAGGGCTCCATGGGCCTAGATTATTTGGCTCTGTTGTTCTCCTTGTGCCATTCCTGTCCCCTCTAGATCTTTCATTCTCCTTCTTCTTCCATAAGATTTCCTGCACTTTGCCCAAAGTTTGGCTATGAGTCTCAGCATCTGCTTTGACACTCTGCTGGGTAAATTCTTTCGGAGGCCCACTGTGGAACACTCCTGTTCTGTTCCTTGTCTTCTCCTACTTCCAAATTCTATCCTGTTTGCACTTCTGAATGAAAATTAAGCATCTTCCCTAAGGTTCCCCTTGTGAAAAGCTTTTATAGGATGATAGATTTTAGCATGTTTATCTTATATGGCTAATTTCCACTTATAAGTGAGTATATACAATATGTGTCTTTCTGCTTCTGGGTTACCTAATTAGCGTCTTTTTAAAATTCATCAATATCAATTTGTGTTGTCTAAATATTTTTGAGATTATGGTCCACTAAGGGAGTGTGATCAAATGGGAGAAGCTGCACTTGTAGAGAAAATGTCTCTTCAACTCCAAGCACATAACAATTCAATAACTACAAGGCCACATGGGTGGAGGGGGGTAGGCTCTATCCAATTACATCCCTAAAGAGGAATTTGGTCTTTTTGAACTTAAATAGGTTTTATACATGCTGTTGCAGTCTTAATTTGCTGCATATCTGTACAAACACATGCACAGGTACATACTTGAAACCACACACAAACATAGACAACTCAGAAAAGACATTCAAGTTTCAATAAAATAAGACCAATTTAACTATATTAAACATATTACACTTAACAATAAATTAGAAATTTATTTCTATATTTCTGCTCAAAATCATATTAAAGTATTATTTTGTCATTGTTTTGTTATTATGAAGGTTTATAATGCCCATTAATGAGAAATTAAATATAATATGTTTGGTAGATCAAATATTATGTGGAAGATAAAAATGAAAACCATACAGGAGCATTTTGGACAACCTGGCTAGCATAAGACATATATATATACATATATATATTGTAATGTTTATCTACATAAGCATCATATAGTACATGACTAGTTTGGGTGAAGATGTAGATTTAACAGACGACTTTTATGTTGGCTCCTGCTTCACTCAATTCCATCTCATGTACTCACTAGTCATCACAGTGTCCAAATTCCTAAATTATTAAACTCATAAATAAGACAGAAAATATGGAGAAAATATTTTATACACAAGGAAGTGATATACATTTTAAAATGATTGATTATGATTTTGAAAATAATTATAAATTGTTATTATTCAGCCTCTGATATATTCAAAGAACTTTTGTTCCTTAATAAGATAATTTAAGCTTTATCTGTAATACTCTTGTTCTTTAATAAGGTAATTTAAGCTTTATCTTTATGGGTTTTTTAACATTTTGTATGCCAAATGTTTTATTGTTGGATGAGAAATATTTTCTTTTCCATTACCTGATTCTGCTGATGTTGGGTAATATAACTTTAGTCTGTGTATCAGGACTGAGTAAGTCTGTATATAAAGGTATATGTACAGTTAAGATCCAAAAAGACCTTGACTAGACTGCAGATAGAGTACCTACAAGACTTTGAATTATTTTGCTTTTCTAGTGGACTAATGATACTTGGTCAGAACAAACAGTAGCTATTTTACTCTGCAAAGAAATGCACTGCTGTGTGAGGTCAAGGAGCTCTGCAGCTGTTCATTTATGTTACTCTTTGAACATGGCTATGCTGAATGCATAGGTATATACTGAACTACAACAGTGGCTACTTCCTAAATAGAGATAACTAAATCTTTATCCACGTTTTATAATCCATTTTCTAGTGCTTTACCTAAAAGAATACATTACTTATAGACCTTGAATGTCACATGACCTAAATTTTGGCTGCCTATTACTTTGTATGCTTTTCTAGCAAATCATGTTTGATATTGAAAATAGATTCTTTTCCCAAAGAATACATCCACTACAGATTTTCCTACCTCCACTCCTCTCATCTCTCCCCGCTCCACTTCTTTCCCTTAGTCAGTCCTCCTCTGTCTCCTATCAGGAAATAGCAGGCTTCCAAACAGACAACAACCAAATAACAAAACAAAATGTTGACTGGCAAAGCAATGCCTCACATTGTAGCTAGACAGGGCACGCTAACAGGAGTCCTAAGAATAGGCAAAAGAGCCTCCTCCAACCACTAGGAGTCCTCCCTAAACACTAAGCTAACAGCCCCAACAGATACTCAGAGCACCTGGTACAGAAACATTCAGGCCCTGTGCTTGCCTCTTCATTCTCTGTAAAGCCATGTGAACCCTGTTTATTTGATTCAGTAGGCTGTCTTCCCCTGGGTCCTAACCCTCTTACTCCTAGAATCCTTCCTTTCTTCATTGGGATTTAGTCAGCTCCCATAGGAATGATATAATGGAGACCTCTGATTTAGATTCTCCGGTTACATGATGCATAATGTCTGATTGTAAATCTCTGCATTCACTCCCATCTGTTGTTGCAGGAAGCTGATCTGATGATGATGGGATCAGGACCCAATTATTACAGAAGAATATCATTAGGAAGCATTTAATTGAATTTTTGGATGAGAAATGTTTGTTTCTACCCAGTCACTGGGGTGGGGTTGGGGCAGTCTCTGGTTCCTGGTCATCCAAAGTGGTACATTTCATAAAGTAAAAGCCTCAAGTTCAATCAGACATTGGTTGGTCACTCCCACAGGTTCTGTACCACCCTTATTCCAGCACATATTGCAGACAGGACAGAGTGTTGGTAAAGGTTTTGTAGTTGTGTTGGCATCCATCTTTTTTTTTTTTTCGGTAGTCTGCAGAGTACCTCCACGCACTAAAGAAAATAGAACATAGGCGTGAAGGCTCCATGTAGACAGCAGCTCGACCTCTCCAAATTCAGAGTGGTGCAAAAGTTTTCACTGGCAGAAGAGCCCCACTCTTAGTTTAAAGAGAGCAATCTTCTTTCCTAGCATTGGCCTGTGTTATTTGGGGTTCTCTAAGAAACTCACTTGGCTAAGAACTCCACCGAATGCTACCCGACATTGCCACTTGAAGACTTGCCTGGCTAAAAGACTTGGCCACTTGAAATTCCATATCACCCATTACTGAGAATACTCACTGAGGCCACCTGGATCTCTTCCAGGAAGTTTCCACTGCACTAGGTTTCACCTGCACCGCAGTTCCAGACTAACAGTTCCCATTTAGGAGGTATTGATATTTGTGCCTGTCCTAGAGGTGTTCTGTTGAGAAAGTTATTTCCTGTGCTAATGCATTCAAGGCTGTTGTCACTTCCTTTTCTATCAGCTTCAGTGTGTCTGGTTTTATGTTGAAGTCCCTGATTAATTTTTGTGAAGGGTAAGAAATATAGATCGATTTGCATTCTTCTACATGTAGATATCTGGTTTGAGCAGCACCATTTGTTGAAGATGCTGTCTTTTTCCTCGATTTGCATTTCTGGGTGTTTTTTTTTTTAAATCAAAAATCTAGTGTTTATAAAAGTGTGGATTTATGTCCGGGTCTTCAATTTGAAACCACATTGGCCAATTGATCTCTTGAGGCTACAGTTGCCCTCACATCAAAACCACATTAAGATGTAACAAACAATGGAATTACAGACTAATATTTCTTATGGAACACCGATAGAAAAATATTGAATAAAATATTTGCAAACCAAATCACATACAAAATATCACACATATTAAATATTACACATACAAAATACAAAAAGGACACATATAAAACATCATGCTCCATGATCAAGTAGGCTTTATCCCAAAGATGAAGGACAATTCAATATATGAAAATTAGTCAATGTAATTAACCATATAATCAAACTGAGAGAAATAAACCGCATGACCATCTCATTAGACACAGAAAAGGCCTTTGACACAGCTAAATCCAACACCGCTAAAAAATAAAAGTTCTGGAGTGAGTATGGATACAAAAGAAATGCCTAAAAATAATAAGGGTAATTTATAATAAGCCTATAGCCAACATCAAATCAAATTAAAAGGAATTAAATGTAATTCCAACTAAAATCAGGAATAAGACAGGGCTGAAGACTTTCTCCATATATATTCAATATTGAACTTGAAGTTTTAGCTACATCAGAAGACAACTGAAGGAGATCAAGGGGATTGAAATTGGAAAAAACAAAACATCAAAGTATCATGATTTGATGATTTGCAGATGATATGATAGCATAAATAAAAGATACTAAATATTCCACCAGGGAACCCCTACAGCTGATGAACACTTTGAAAGAAGTGGCTGGATATAAGATTAACTAAAAAAAAATTGATAGCCCTCCTGTATACAAACAAATGGATTGAGAAAGAAACCAGGGAAATAATACCTTTCATAATAGCCCCAGATCATAACACAATATCTTCATATAGCTGTAACCACAGAAGTGAAACCCCTGTATAACTCCCTGTATAAACACCTGTATAAACTCCCATGCTTATTGGTCTGTAAGTTTATCATAGTAAAAATGTCCATCCTACCAATACGAATCTAAAGATCCAGTGCAGTCCCGATCAAAATACCAATACAATTTTAGTAGATCTTGAAGGAACAATTTTCAACGTCATATGGAAAAACAGACAAACAGCAACGAAACAGGATTGCTGAAACAATCTTGAACAATGAAATAACTTGAAGGATGGCTACCCCTCCCAATTCAAGCTGTACTACAGAGCTACAGTAATGGAAGCCACATGGTTTTGCCAAATAATTTTAACTGTCATATGACATTATTTTTAGCCAGTTTAACTTCAATTTCAAAGTCTTTACTAGAAAAATAGAAAATATTCATTATTTATTTTGTTGAAGTTTATTATTTGGAAATAAAGTACATTTTTCTCACATTGCAATTTTTCTTTTTCTTCTTTTTTGTTATTATTATCATTCATTACAATTTATTCAGTTTGTGTTCCAGCTATGGCCCCCTCCCTCTTCTCCTAATCTTATCCCCCTCCTTCTTCTCTTCCTATGTCCCTCCCCTAGTCCACTGATAGGGGAGGTCCTCTTCCCCTTCTATTTGACCCTAGTCTTAAAGTACATTTTTAAGTAAATCTCAGAATACATAAAAGTAAGAAAGGCTGTTATTTAAACCACATATTTTTATTAATGATACCAGGACATGATTTTGGTCAAACCTCTTATATTAGTTTAATCCTACCAAACTTCAATATAAATTTAACCTACCATGCATCCACCCTCCCTCCCACTTCTCCTTTGTCCCTCTCCAAGTCCAGTGATAGGGGAGGAGGACCTGACCCTAGTCTATCAGGTCTCATTAGGACTGCCTTCATTGTCTTCCTCTGTGGACGGGTAAGGCTGCTCTCCCCCTCAGGTGGAGGTGATGAAAGAGCCAGCCCATGAGTTCATGTCAGAGATGGTCCCTGTTCCTATTACTGGGGAACCCTCTTGGACACTGAGATGCCACGGGCTACTTCTGTGCAGGGGTTCTAGGTTATCTTCATGCATGGTCCTTGTTTGGAGTATCAGTCTCACAAAAGACCCCTGCGCCCAGATTTTTTGGTTCTGCTGCTTTCCTTGTGGAGCTTCTGTCCCTTCCAGGTCTTTCTAATCCCCCTTCTTTCATAAGGTTCCCTGCACTCTGCCCAAAGTTTGTCTATGAATCTCAGGATATGTTTTGCTGGGTAGAGTCTTTCAGAGGCCCTTTATGATAGGCTCCTGTCCTGTTCCCTGTTTTCTCTCTCTTCCAATGTCTGTCACATTTGCCTTTCTGAATGCAGACTGAGCATCTTACCCAGGGTCCTTCTTCTTGATTAGCTTCCTTAGGTGTACAGATTTTGGAATGTTTATCCTATAGTATATGTCTAACATCCACTTATAAGTGAGTAGATACCATGTGTGTCAAGCTGTTTTAAATTGCTGTTGCCTTGGCTTCCCTGGAGGTTGAGAGAGACTGTAGCTTGAGTCTGGGAGCTAAAAGAAACCCTTTCTAACTTTTTTTTTCACAGTAACAGAAATTAAAACTGATATTAAGTTTTTGATATTTATATGTACTTGTCTACATCTATCTACCATATCTTTCTAGCTAATAGTGGAGAGGAGGGGAAGTAGGAAGAGTGAAAAAAGCATACACATACAAAGTGAGAGTTGGAGTGAAATAAGGGACAGAGCAGGCAATGCTTTCTAATTTTCTTACATTATTGACCTACATTCTGATTAAATCTTTCAAAACTTTAATTCTTCACTCTTTACGTACTTCTAACTTTCCTATGTTTAGTTTTACATTTTTTTTAAGGATAACAGGAGTGAAAACCTGCTAGCTCAGGGATACAGAGAAAGGCCCCAGTTCACCTTCCTCCTTGGCTCAGATCCCACAAGGAAAAAAAACTGTTTTCTTCTCCTCCTGTTTGTCTTAGGTAAACTTAAAGTCTGTTCTTTTTGTTTACTCCATGTCAGCTGGTTTCTTGCTCCACCTGCCTGACCTAGGATTAACTATATTTAATCCTGTTTACAGAAAGCTCTTTGATTAAGGGTGTGTGCTAGATCTGAGCAATTCCACCAGTATTTTTTTTACAGAAAGCAGAAATCTCTAGGATCACAGATCCAGCCATACCACAATTACATACTTCCCCCCACCCCTCTGGTTTCACATACTGGGACCAAATACCCTGCAACACCCATTTCTTTTATTTTCTCTGGAAAAGCAGCAATCCCTGTTATACACTGATCCATCTCTCAAGTCCCCCGCCCCTTTTCCAATGTTTTTGTTTTTCTTCTTCTTATTGTTGTTATTTTATAATTTATTCACTTTGTATCCCAGTAGCAGCCTCCTTCCTTGCCTCCTTACCACAGATACTCTCTAAAGACTCCACCCACCATGGGATCAAGGCAGATGCAGAGACTCACAGCCAAACTTTGGACAGAGCGAGCACAGGGAGAGAGAAGGAACCGGAGAGGACAGGAGTCACACAAAAAGACCAACAAAGACAAAAATCTGAGCCCAGGGGGGATTTCAGAGACTGATGCATTAACCAAAGACAATATATAGGGAGGACCTAGACCCCCTGCTCAAATGTAGCCCATAAACAGCTCAGTCTACTTGTGAGTTCCCTAGTAAGGGGAAAAGTGGCAGTCTCTGACATGAACTTGGTTTCCTGCTCCTTGATCATCCGTTTTACTTCATTCGTGAGCTGTGGAGGTGTCTGTCCTCATTCATGCTGACCCAGAGCTTCCAATGAGGCACAATATGAAGGCATTCATTGATAGTTTTATTTTCCTTCACCTGATGGGGTGATCTAGGCAGCCCATAGAGGAAAAGGATCCAGACAGTCCTAATGGGACTTGATAGGCTAGGGTCAGACAGTAGGCAAGGAGGACTTTCCATTATCAATTTTACATTTAAAAGGAAGAAGTGGTCAAATTACAGTAGGAATAGAGATTTGAACTAAGTATGAAATCATCAGCACATTTAGTAACCAAAATGTTATTTTTAATGAACTAGAAATGTTTTTAATTCTATGCAGAGCATTCAAACAAGTACAGATTTGCACATATGTTGACGTTCTTAACATCTAATTTTCAAAATCAACATGGAAATTCCCTTTTTTTTTAATTGCAAGTTCAGTGGCATGTCACAAATATAACAGTTCGTCTGCTTGAGCCTGTACCCTTGACGCTGACACAGGAACTAACTAAAGTGCGATGCCAGTTTTTCACCAGTCAGCTTGCTAAGCTACATATGTCTGACTTGCACTGCTCCAATAGCTCTGAATGTTCAAGCTGTAAACCCTCAAGGCAGGGATCATTTCCATGTGATGCCGCATGCCCCAGTGTGCATACTCAGCACATAGCAATCAGCATCAGATTATCCTGAAATGAAAACCAATTTAGATTTTGGACACCACACATAAACAGACATATCCAAGTGCATTTTGTCTGTTCATCAATATGGACATTTTTTTCCCATTCATTTTCTCTTAGAGAAAAGCTATTGAAAGGACATTTCATTCTCTCATGAACATTCTGGTAAAATACAAGAGAACCTTTATTTTTCAGGTAGCCTCTTGCATATGTATTTGCATAATTTTTATGGGTGTAAAAGAGAGATGACCCAAAGATTACTGGCTGATTAGCTTATCATTCATATCATACTATGTGTGAGTCTAAAGTATTTGGGAGATAGCCAATTATGACACATTTTCAAGCCAGGAAATATGACAAAATTATATTCATGAAAACCTGAGGAAAATATGCTTTAGCCTAATGCAACATTTGCTTCATCAATGCCATTATTTTTACCGTGGTATTTCAATTAGTCATTTAAAAAGCAAATGAAAGTGAGTCTTTATCTCTTCTTCGAATGGATTTTTAGAAATACTCTTACCACTTACTTTGTTGTTTTCTGTTTAAAAGAACTAAAGTCCACTGTATAGATAACAAGGGACAAGACGATATCATTATTCAGAAAAGAAAAAGAAACCTAAAAGCCTAGTCACCACTGTTTGTGTTTTACTTCATTCGTGAGCTGTGGAGGTGTCTGTCCTCATTCATGATGACCCAGAGCTTCCAATGAGGCACAATATGAAGGCATTCATTGATCGTTTTATTTTCCTTCATCAGCTGTCTTGAAATTGGGTCCTTCTGATTTTTAAAAAATAACAAACTTCTATTGACGCCTGCTCCTTCAATGCCTGTGTAATAGATATTTAGGAAAATGAGACAAGTCCACATCTTACTTCCTGTTAAAATAATCATGATTTCAATACTAATTTGTTATCCTAATTCTTGACACATGACCTCCTTTTCTCCCTCAGATAAGTCTCCATCCATTTCCTCTTCATAAACAAGCAGACTTTCAAGAGATAAAAACCAAACAGGGGAAAAAAGAAACAAAACAAACAAACAAAACTCCCTCATTATCAAGGCTGGACAAGGCAACCTAATAGAAGTAAAAGAGTCTCAAGAGCAGGCAAAAGAGTAAGAAATACACTGATTCTCACTGTTAGCAGTCCTAGAAAAACACTAAGCTAAGAACCATCATATGGGCTGAGGGCCTATTACAGACCCATGCAGGCCCATGCTTGCTGCTTCAGTCAAGGTAAGCACTGCTTTCTTGATTCAGTGGGCTATGCTCCCCTCTATTCATAGTAGTTATTTTAGAAAATGAGATGAGTCCAAGCAAATGATTGAGCAAATCTAAGAGGAAGGATCTTAACGCTGATCATATATGAGGGTTATAATTTATCTTTCTTGTTTTTCTTATTTGTAATATAGTCCCATATTTTGTTGAATAACCAATTGAGACATACACTTCTATGGTTTAACTTCTGTCTTCTGTTCTTAGTTTTATTTGGTCTTCTTCAATAATGTAGGTTAATAGTAAGTGAAACATATGCTTTTTAAATTAGAAAACAAATGTTTACTTAGATATCACATTCTTATTTTTGGACAAAATATTTGTATTAATTTTTTAAAAACCTTCTGTCAATTTAAAATATATTATTATATTTTATTTTTAAATTATATTAGTATAATTTGTCCTTCTGTGGCTTTGATCCTGCTCTTCTATGATTAAAGATCAGTGTGTGATTCTGAAAGCATGCTTGTCTGGTGCTGGAGAGATGGCTCAGCAGGTAATAGAGATAGCTTCTTCTCTGGAGGACCCAATTCACTACCCAGTATCCACATGGTAGCTACAAACTATCTAATTTCAGTTCCAGAAGATCTGATCACCTCTTCTGTATTCTGCAGGAACCAGACATGCATATGGTGCACAGAAACACATGCAGGCAAAACACCAGTAGACATAAAATAAAATTAAATTAAAACATGATGTATGCCCTTTTGAACATATGCTTGCAGTTTACTTTAAACTTTTATAAAAGAGCTCATGATGAAGAAAATTTAAAAGCCTTAATTAATCACAGATGAAATAATTTTAAAATTTACAAAAGCAAATGGTGAAAAAACATACCTTTTGAATATACAGCATACTTTGATTGCAAACAAAAATGTTCTGAAGATAAAAAAATTGCAGAGCATGTTGCATAGACACTGCAGATAATTCTAGTTACTTAAGTAATGAGCAAAAGCAAGTTCTTAATTTAAGGTTTTCAGGTCCAAATATTTGACCATTAATCATGGCTGTACTTTAATTATCTGTTTTTTGTAGGTGGACCTGAAGTTGGAAGAGATGACCAGCTCTTGTGTGTTTAGCTGCTCAAACTGTAGAGTAGCTTCTCTTATCCTGTGCATCATCTGCTTTCGATTATTTGGCATCATGTAGTTTGTGTTTTTCGGATGTCTGAGTCATTAATTGATGATGTCAAAGGGGAATCATAAGAGAATACTAGATCCTCCTATCTAATTCCTCATTCTCTTTTTGGTAGTCCTCTGCATTTTCTTTGCTGGGGAGACTTTCACAGAAGCATTGTCTGTAACTATGTGTATTGCTACATTGGTTTACCATCTTCTTCTTTAGTTATGATAAATACCTTTCACCTCATTTCACTGCATAGATTTATGTTGCCAAGGCTCACAGGCTTTCCACATGTGAGAATCTGAGATGCTTCCCCTGAAGTAGAACCAGTGTACTTTAGTATAGTGAGAGTTTTGGTTTCTTTAAAAACGCAGATGTGTGAATATGTTTTAGTTTAATTCCAGGTGTGGGATATGGGATTGCTTCAAGTTGTCCACAGACATTAACTGTGACTGTCTTATGCCATAGCGAGGCATAATGTTTGCCAGTGGCAGATAGTTTAATTCTGGGTATTCTTGGGAGGATATAAGTGGCAGATCCAAGAGAGAGACCTGGAGGAGCAGGAGGGGGAGAAGGAAGAGAAGGAGGAGGAGAAAAGGAAGGAGGCCAAAAGATAGCTACTTCTTCACCCTCTTGTTTCTCTGGATTGCTGTTTTTGTAGTTTTGTAGGAAGAATTTGGAGATATCCTGACTACAAAAATTGGATTTGTCCCCTAAAGCATTAGGATAACTCTAATCATCAGAAAGTACTCTAGAAATATTTATACCCATTTCTTCTCTAACATTCTGTGTCTCCAACACGGTAGTGTTGGAAGGGATTTGGAAGAGAAGGGTGGTAGATTTAAGAACTCAACCAAGTCCTCCACCCCAACCCCCTGCCTATGCACCTATAAGGCTGGGCACTTCTCATTCTTTAACCTGCTTTCCTATTCTTTTAACTTGTATGAGTAATTGTGTGGCAGATCCTTATCCCCTGAAGAGCTTTTGAAATGTCTGTGGCAAATGTTCTCCATACCGCTTCCACTATACCGAGACTTCTGACATTTGCTGTGTTTTCTGTTTCGTAAACATCAAAATCTATAATCGCTCCATCCTCTACACCTGGTAAGTATTTCCTGGAGCTGTCCATCAGTGTAAATTCTGTTAGTGTGAGAAAATCTTATCTTGCAGTGAAAATTTTTGCTGTTTTTCAAACATTGGTATCCCTGATCTTCTGGCCAGTGCAAGGCCACTGGAGTCATAGCTGACTTGGCTGCTCTCTGTTTACATTTTTGATGTTGGCAGCACTGACAGCAGAATTGGAATAACAGTAGGCAGCATCTGGAACCTGGCCTCGATGCTCATGGTTGTGGTGATGGGGTGTGTAGCTAGCAGCTGTGGCTGCTTCTGAAGTGGTGATAGCTAAGTCAGTGACAGCTGTTGGACAGCACAGTCTCTAGACTCCACTTTCCATTCCCATTGCTTTTCTACAGTTTCACACTCACAGACTTATTCATGTGATCCCACTATTCCCTGGCTCTTATAAATGACCTGAACAGGATGCCATAAACATAATGTTTAGTATATGTATTCAACTGGTGACAAATATACACAAAATGTGATTTGCCGTTTTGTGTTTCCATAAGCAAATTACTGAAAGGCATCGGTTCAGGTGTTGGTGATTAGCAACATGAAGCTGCTCCTCACACTTGAGGTGAGGTTGTGGAAAGAGTAATGTCACTACAAAATTATTTTGATAGTAGAATAATAGAGATATCTTTATAGATTCATAATCACATTAAACATTGTTTATATTTCTTCCAATTGAAAGTTGCTCTCTGCACGGACCTGTTTTGTATCAATTTGACAGATCTTTTACTGTCTAATATCTTTCCATATATTTTATAACAATACATTGAAAAGATGACTGTGTTTTCTATCTACCTATTTTCTATGTTAATTGACAATTATTCAACTTTCTTTGAAAACTGCCACAAAAGAAGGACTCTGCATACAAACAGACACAGATGAAGCCAATGCTCAAGGATACATGCCTTGAAAAAAACAAAACAGAACTCATGCTGTTGGGAAACTACTGCACTGCTTAAAATTAAAATGCAGCAAATACTCATTTAAAACTTTGTCTCAGACAAGCTGGAGACCTAAGGTAGGGCAGGCTCCTGGGAGGAAATGGGGTAACAATAGCTGAGACTCCTCATAGCAGGGGACATGGAGACTAAAGAGGCCACTGCCTAATCAGACGGGACTCCTAGAGAGGGAGTAGAAAACTAAACCATTGGCAAAAAACTTTGACCCAACCTTTACCCTGCTTACAAGATGTACAGGGATGAAGATACAGCAGACATTGGATTGAAGCACCAAGGACTTCCCATAGACCGAACGTAGGCCCCCTAAACAGATGGAGCTAATGAGCAGCTTAGTCTTCTTGTGGGTCCCCAGCAAGGGGAGCAGGGGCTTACTCTGACATGGGCTATGTTGCCTGCTGTTGATCGCTTCCCTCTGTGGGGTTTGCCTTGCCAGGCCACAGGGGAAGAGGATGTGCTCAATGCTGATTTGACTTCATGCTCTGGGATAGATAGGTGGCAGGGGCTCCCATTTTCTGAAGAGTAGGGGAGGTGGGATAGAGGGAAGAGTGAGGATGGGTGGGAGTAGAGGAGAAAAGGAAGGGCCTATGATTGGGATGTAAAGTGAAAAAAAATAAATTTAAATAATTTTTTTTCTGAGAAATGAGAAAATATTATCTATCAATCTTTGACTTTTTAGAAAATCTGATAACTTTCTATTTAAAGTACATAAAGCCAATAGTACATAAAGTACATATTTAAGTACATAAAGCATTAATGTGGATGGATCTCCTAATTCAGATAGCTAGACAAATTAGCATTTTTCTGTTACATACACACTTCCTTTTGAAATCCATGTCTAGGTTTTTCTTTGTTTGATTCTCTGTGTCTCCCACTCAACAGTCACCAGAGCAAGCTGTTATAACAGAGCCAGAGAAATCCTGCCAGCTGAGTTCCAGCCACTGAATCAAGCCAGTTAGGTAGGATAAACTGCAAAAGACAAAGAAAAGTCAAGACCTGGCTCTGCATGTAAATCAGATGCCCTTAAATATTATAATTTAATCAGCTATTTGTATTCTTATTCATCATTCTAAATGTCTAATTATCTTGGAATTATATAGGTATCAGATTATATTATCAGTAAAAAAATTAATAAGTAAATTACTTTTTTCTTTGGAAATTGAACTCAGCAGTCCAAGAGTATTAGAAAACGATATTTTTAATTTAATGGCATATTAGCATATGCAAATACTACCAGCAGAAACAATCTGCATGTCTGATGTACTACCTAATTTATAAAAATGAGTTTTGTGCAAGTTTAATAAAATGATATGAGTTTAAAAAAAACAAACAAACTTTGAATCAATTTAATCTTATGGGTTTCAGGAAGTACAATGATTATTTTTTCCTGTGTTTAGACAAACAGGTATAAAATTTATATTTAAATGTTGAAGAGGCATGCAATTATATTAGAATTGGCACTCTTCAAAATTGCCTTAAGGATTGGAATCTAAAACCAGGAATGGGCAACATGGAATTTCACAGGTAGTGGATTTGTTCCAAAGATCATGGCCAAATAGAAGCCAGAAAATAAATCAATGCAGGGAAAACATCAGCCTAAACAGGTCTCCACTTAAAATACAGATGAAATTTAGAATTTGTTATTTGCAGTATTCTCCTTAATTTGAAATAGAATTCTGTATTTATTTAATAAATCAAATATGATTTCACTTACATAACATCCATACCTATTTTTTGCTTTTACATTGAGAGAAAAACAATTATTTTTTGTTAACTATTTTACAAAAACACTGATCTTCTCTCTTAAATTAATAAAACGTTCCTTTCTAAGCTAACTCAGAAAGTTTTACTACATTATTTTTTGAGAATTATTTCTTCTTTTACTTTCATATATTTATTTTATAGATATATGAATTCCACAAAGACATATATTTAATAATAATGCATGTGCTTTGACTATTTTCACCTTACTTTCCTCTTTTCTAACCCTTTTCCATCTCCATTATTCACATTTATTCCCCAGAGTATCTTATTTCTACCTTTATGTTCTGTGTGACATATTATCAAAAAACCTAGGGAAAAAAAAATTCTTCCTTCAAAATCAATCTTAAAAATTGTTCAGCTACACATTCTGACCAATATTTATTGATGTTTGTATTTTAGACGTTCACTGCATTAATAGAAATGCAGAGATCTGTCCCCAAATATCTGAGGAACTACTGTGTTTTTCTTCTCTAGCCAACACATTTAGATTTGTATACACAATGCTGAAAAGATGGCTCAGAAGTTAAAGACACTTGAGGTTCTCCCAGAGAACCAGAGTTCTATTCCAACACCCACACTGTGCAATGTACAATTGTCTGAAACTCTAGGTCCTGTGGATTCAACACACTCTTCTTTAATCATGAGCACACATGTGACATACTGCACACATCACGCATGGGTACAGACTTTAATAAATACAAAATAATCTCTAAAATCCTGTCAAACTATGAATGTGTCAATGCACTCTTTTAATAATGTTTAATTATTTTCTTATGGTAATTTTTTATTTTTTAATTTTTTATCAGTTACATTTTATTAACTCTGTATCCCAGCCATGTCCCGATCCCTCATTCCCTCCCAATCCCTCCCTCCCTCCCTCATCTCCACCGTGCCCCTTTCCAAGTCCACAGATAGGGGGGACCTCCTCCCCATTCATCTGATCCTGTTTTATCACGTATCTTCAGGACTGGCTGCAAAGCCCTCCTCTGTGGCCTAACAGGATTGCTCCTCCCTTGGGGGGTGGGGAGACCAAAGAGCCAGTCATTGAGTTCCTGTTAGAAATAGTCCTTGTTCCCCTCACTTTGGGAAACCAATTGGTTACTGAGCTACCACAGGCTACATCTGAGCAGAGGTTCTAGGTTATATCCATACATGGTCCTTGGTTGAATGTCAGTCTCAGAAAAGACCCTGTGCCCAGATATATTTGGTCCTTGTGGAGCTCCTATCCTTTCCCCATCAGACTAACTCCCCTTCTTTCTTATGATTCCCTGTACTTTGCCAAATTTTGGTCATGAGTCTTTGCTTTGAAAACACTGCTAGTTAGAGTCTTTCAGATGCACTCAGTAGACTCCTGTCATACGTTCAATGCACATCCCATCTGTCTTTCTTACCCCATGTCTGCTCAATTGATTATCTTTTTTAGGTGTATAGATTTCATTATGTTTATCATATTTTATAGGTCTGTATAAGTGAGTATATCCCACGTTTGTCTTTCTGCTTCTGGGATATTTCACTCAGAATGATCTTTTCTAGATCCCATCATTTGCCTGCAAATTTCATGATTTCCTTCCTTTTTGATTGCTGAGTAGTATTCCATTTTGTAAAAATACCACAATTTCTGTACCCATTCCTCCATTGATGGACATCTGGGTTGTTTCCAGGTTCTGGCTATTACAAATAAAGCTGCTATAAACATGGTTGAGCAAGTATCCCTTTTGTGTACTTGAACGAACTTTGGGTATATACCTAGCAGTGGTATAGCTGGGTCTTGAGGAAGCACTATTCCTAATTGTCTTCGAAAGCGCCAGATAGCTTTCCAGAGTGGTTGTACCAGTTTACATTCCCACCAGCAGTGGAGGAGGGTTCCCCTTTCTCCACAACCTCTCCAGCATGTGTTGTTGTTTGAGTTTTTCATCTTGGCCATTCTGATGGGTGTAAGGTGATATCTCAGGGTTGTTTTCATTTGTATTTCCCTGATGGCTAATGAGGATGAGCATTTCTTTAAGAGTTTCTCTGCCATTCGATATTCCTCTGTCGAGAATTCTCTGTTTAGCTCTGTTCCCCATTTTTTAATTGGATTACTTGGTTTGCTGCTTTTCAGCTTCTTTAGTTCTTTGTATATACTGGATATTAGTCCTCTGTCAGATAAAGGGTTAGTGAAGATTCTTTCCCAATCTGTAGGCAGTCGTTTTGTTTTGATGACGGTATCCTTTGCTTTACAGAAACTTTTCAGTTTCATGAGGTCCCATTTATTGATTGTTGCTCTTAGAGCCTGTGCTGTTGGTGTTCTGTTCAGGAAGTTGTCTCCTGTGCCAGTGAGTTCTAGGCTGTTCCCCACTTTTTTTTCCAATTGATTTAGGGTATCTGGTTTTATGTTGAGGTCCTTGATCCACTTTGACTTTAGTTTTGTGCAGGGTGATAAATATGGATCTATTTTCATTTTTCTGCATGTAGATATCCAGTTGGTCCAGCACCATTTGTTGAAGATGCTGTCTTTTTTCCATTGAATGGATTTGGCTTCTTTGTCAAATATCGAGTATTCATAGGTGTGTGGGTTTATTTCTGGGTCTTCTATGCAGTTCCATTGATCCTCCTTTCTGTTTCTATGCCAATACCATGCAGTTTTTATTAATGTTGCCCTGTAGTACAGCTTGAGATCAGGGATGGAGATACCTCCAGATGATCTGTTGTTGTACAGGATCGTTTTGGAGATTCTGGGTTTTTTGTTTCTCCATATGAAGCTGAGAATCTTTTTTTTCAAGGTCTGTAAAGAATTGAGGTGGTATTTTGATGGGAATTGCATTGAATCTGTAGATTGCTTTTGGCAGTATGGCCATTTTCACAATGTTAATACTACCAATCCATGAGCCCGGGAGATCTTTCCATCTTCTGATATCTTCTTCGATTTCTTTCTTCAGAGACTTGAAGTTTTTCTCAAACAGGTCTTTCGCTTGCTTGGTTAGAGTCACACCAAGGTACTTTATGTTATTAGTGGCTATTGTGAAGGGTGTTGTTTCCCTAATTTCTTTCTCAGCCTTTTTTGTCTTTGGTATATAGGAGGGCTTCTGATTTTTTTGAGTTGATTTTGTATCCTGCCACTTTGCTGAAGGTGTTTATCAGCTGAAGGAGTTCTCTGGTTGAATTTTTGGGGTCGCTCATGTATCATATCATCTGCAAATAGTGACACTTTGACCTCTTCCTTTCCGATTTGTATCCCCTTGATCTCCTTTAGTTGTCTTATTGCTCTGGACTTATGGCTAGGACTTCAAGTACTATGTTGAAGAGATATGGGGACAATGGGCAGCCTTGTCTTGTCCCTGATTTCAGTGGGATTGATTTAAGTTTCTCTCCATTGAGTTTGATGTTAGCTATAGGCTTGCTGTATATTGCCTTTACTATCTTTAGGTATGTGCCTTGTATCCCTGATCTCTCCAAGAACCCTTTGTTTTTTTTTGGTTTTTGTTTTTGTTTTTTTTTTTAATCACAATCTGCTGCAAAAGATACTTTTCTGATGAAAGTTGAGAAATGCAATAATCTTAACCATAATAAAGTTATTTTTTTTAGTTTGTTTGTTCTTTTCATTATTATTATTATTATTATTATTATTATTATTATTTTATCGGTTACATTTTATTAACTCTGTATCCCAGCCGTGTCCTGATCCCTCATTCCCTCCCAGTCCCTCTAAGTGTCCATTTAATCAATGATTATTTAGCATGAAAATATCATATTCTCCCCTAGTGTGCATTACCTAGAGTCACAGGCATATATATATATATATATATATATATATATATATATGGGCCAAATTATATTATATTATATTATATTATATTATATTATATTAGGGCCAATATATTATATATTTATCTATTTCTCATTGGAAAAGTCTTTATAGGACAGTTATTATTGTGGATAACAGGGTTTAAACAACATTAAAGTTAGCGAGGATGAATGAAGCTTCCAAGTGAATACCAGTTTAATTTCTTTTTGTACTATGGCTTAATAAATAGAGGATTTGGGCATGAGTTCTATTATTATCATGTTCTAGAGAGTAGCCAAGAATAGTGCCAATTTCTTATAATGTATTTGGGTCTATTGAACATCATTGACCAACAATCCCCAAAGATGTATCTTGTTCCTGAAATGGATGTATTATTTGTTACTCTGTGATATAAACTAAGGGCATTGCTACTCTCTAATATAGAGTGTCTCTGTGTGTACTGTTTTGTTTTCTTTTTTTAATTATTATTATTATTATTTTTAGAATTCATTTATTTAGTATCCCAGTTGAGAGATACAGTCATTTTAATTTTAAATAAAATTTGGTGGCTGGGTACACGAAGTTATTTTCTGAAAATAATGGCCTCTAAATTAAGATGTGCAGAAAACAATGAAGTTACTCAAATACAATTAACCTTTATCCTAACATACTTAGCAGATACATAAACAGATCCCTTGGGACTGCTAGGCTTATCTCCAATTGTTATTGTTCTGTTCTTTGCTTAAATAATATTGATAATTTCAACAGTATTTTCAAAACTGAACCAATGAATACTATTTTCTCTCTTTTGGAACATGGAACTATAATTATTAATTTATAAATCATTTACTACATTTAGTCATGTATCCATCATACATTATTAATGTCTTATGTGATTGGAGTGATTATTCTCTTCATAATATGCTTTCTGTTACTGAATTCAAATATGTAAATATGTGGTATTAGAACTACGCATACTAAAATGAGACTGCAAAACAGGGATATGCATTTAGAATTTTATCATTTTACTTTTAGAACAATTTCACGTTTTGTTGCAAAACTGAAATTGTAGTATTTCTAAATTTCTATTCAGCTTCTCTTGAGCTTGTGCAATTTATTATACTTTCTTTCATGACAGTGCTTGATATATTGATGCACACATATATATATGTACATACATATATACATAAATATGTATGTAGTGTCAATATATATGTATATATAAAATGTTGATTTCCAAAAAATAATCCAAGCAGTAACAAGTTGCATTTTTTGTCAAATAAGCATTCTGCTTAAATTTCATTGCTAGGTGCTTAGATATTAATAGAGAAGACATGAAAAATTTTATCATCCTGTTTTCACCCAGGTGAATTCCATGACATTCTCTGCACTAGTCCATCTGCTTTCAGATACATAGGAAAGAGGAGGTTGTTCTTATTCTCTATTATTTTTTCACCACTCATATACTGCTTTTGTAATTATAGTTTATACATCAACTAATGTTCTTTTCAAATATTTTAACAGTTCTGAAAATTAGAACATTTTAAAATTATCTTTAAACGCTAATAGATTGCCTATAGTTAGGTTTTGGTTTTTCTTTTATGATGCTCTATGATGTCATTTACTCAGTTTAGAATGTGAAAAGGTCATCTTTTTCCTTTGATAAATGTATGAAATTGTCTGAATAGTTTAAACACAATTCATTTTCCCTGCCTACAAACAATTTGTCTGCATTGCATAATTGTGTAAGGAAGTTGGGTCCTTGAATATTATTTTTACTTATGGAAAATACTTGCTTCTTCTAATCTGTAAAAGCAAGAGCAATCTGTAGTAAATAGATCAGGATAAAGTGATTTAATCTAGCTTTTAGACTTTTTGATGACAGTTAAATTAATATCAATAAATAAATAACTGAAGTAGTTTCCTTCTACTCTCCTTCTTGGTATCTACTTAGGGAGTGATTGGTGCATAGTTCTTCTTTCTACACAGAAAAAAAAATGTCATCATAGTATCGAGGAGCAATAATCTCCGATGTCTACACACAGCATGGATTTCTAACTTCACACTGACTGCTTAGAAAAACACAGTATTCATACAGGGATTGGAAAAATAATCTTCTGTAACAGTGCATTTTGTGGTCCTGTGTCTACTTCTTATCACTAAAACTGAATTAGAAAATGATTCGCTCTATCCATTTTGTGTTGGTAGCGATAGTCCTGTTCTTTCCCCATCATAAACCAATGTAACAGTTAGCTCCAGATACCCTGCAACAAAATTTATGAATCAATGTCAGACCAGAGAAAGACATTTTAAAATAAGGCACCAACCCTGACACCGGCTAGTTCCAGCTCCTTTTACACATGCTCAAATACAAAGATTATTATTATTATTATTATTTGGAACCAAGAAAGAGATTTTCTCCTCATTTTTCATTACTACTACTACTACAACTATTTACAATTTGTTTACTTTGTATCCCTTCTATGGGCCCATTTCTCATCTACTCCCAGTTGTACCTTTCCTCCCTCTTCCCCCACTATGTCCCTCCACTAGTCCACTGATCAGCGAGATCTTCTTCCCCTAATAACTGACCCTAGCTATCAGTTCTCATCAGCACTATCTGGATCCTCTCTCTCTGTGGCCTACTAAGCCCAGCTCACCACAGGGAGGTTATCAAAGAGCGGGCAACCACACTCACAACAGTGTCTGGGCCTAGAGAGTTCTGCAGAGACTAATGAATCAACCAAGTATCCTGAATGGAAGGGACCTAGACCCCTGCTCCAGTGTAGCCCATGGTCAGTTCAGTTTCCATGTGGGTTTTTTAGTAAGGGGAACAGGAACAGTCACTGCTTCATGCTTCACATGCCCCTCCACTAACCAATTTTAGAGTTTCAGATCCCGTGCCTCTCAGATTGCTGCCATCTTGGACTCCATACCTTGAGTTTTGATCTTAGCCTTTCTGATAGGTGTAAGGCGAAATCTCAGGGTCTTTTCGATCTGCATTTCCCAGAAGACTAAGGGCTTTGAGCAATTTTTTAAGTGTTTCTTTGCTATTCAGTATTCTGTTGAGAATTCTCTGTTTAGCTCTGTACCCCATTTTTAAATTGGATTACTTGGTTTATTGGTAGGATATTTTTCTCTTTATTCTCAAGAGTTCTTTATAGAGTAAACAGTCTCTACAATTTTAGTTTACAAATGCCTTGAGATACAAATCAGGACCAAATGGAAAACCTACAGGTTGGACTTCACCCCTTGTCCTATCATCACACTAGCTCAATTTTGAGCAGTGTTATCTGGAAACATTCATTAATTATGTATTTTTTTTCTGTTTCTCTTTGGACAATAGTTCCTCTCAGTTTTTAATGGTGTAGCTAATTTAAAAAAATGTTAAAATTTTCAAATCAGAATAATTTCTAATTTCTGCTTTGAATGTGTGTGTGTTAATATTCAAAACCTGTTATTGATCTTCTGTGACTGCATTTTACCTCTTACTGTCCAGCCTATCAGAAATAGAAACATCTGTTATGATTGCTGTCTCCCTTCCTCTTCTTGAGACCTTGGATTTTTGTGATAGCAGATCAATATTTCTTTTAAATTTCCAGTGGGAAAAACACTCTACTACAGATATAAAAAGTGGCCTCTCCTGGAGACTATAAAATCCTGAATTTGGTAGGTTCTTTCTTGATTCGATGAAACATTAAATCTACTTTTATTTTTTGTAAACTGAGTATAATTCACATGTATGAATGACAGACAGCAAACACTAGCATCTTGAGGAAGAGATAATTGTTTATGAAATTCCCCTCTTTTCCCCATTCTTCATTCAATAAGATTTTATAAGTCTGTTGGACACTATCTATTTCCCAACACATTAGTTCAAGATTAGCTTGTAGTTTCTTTTGACCTATATAACAAAACAGATTTTTTTTTACCACCCTGAAGAAGCTAGCCCTAGAATGCAGGCTTTCTTAACCAATTGCATGAACAATCCCATCTGACATCTAAAGAATAAAGTAACCACCCTGTTCATCCTAAGCTCTTCAGCAATAATTGATGCTCTTTTCTGCCACATCAATTTCATGAGCAATTTTTTATGTAACAAAAACCAGTTAATAAAATTTTATGCTATGAATTGTTTTTTATTTATTTTTTCCCAGTTGTTTCTTTAATCATATTAGAGACTGATACCAGCCCTTACCTCCTCCCAGTCTTACTCCAATAACCTCCTCTCCTTTTTCTCAAAACAGTGGAGGACCCCAAGTGATACTAACCTACCCTGTAACACCAACTAGCAGCAGGACTAAGCACATCATCCCCCACTCGAAGAACAGAGATGGCAACCTAGAGGAAAGACAGGCAACAGAGTCAGAGACAGCCCGTACTCCAGTTATTAGAGGAGCCACATGATGACCAAGGTACACATATGTATAGTGGTCTGCTACATATGTATAGTGGTCTAGCCCTAGTCCAAGCATATTCTTTGGTTGCTGATTTATTTTCTGTGAGCCCCCATGGGTCCAAGTTAGTTGACTCAATAGGTCTTCTTTTGGGCTCCTTGACCTTGACCCCTCTATCTCCCTTTATCTTTCCTCCAAATCTTCCACAAACCTCCCTAAGTTCAGCCTCTTGTTTGTCTCTGCATCTGTTTCCATCAGCTGCTGATGAAGCCTCTCAAAGACAACTACACTTGGCTCCTGCCTGAAATCATAACAATATTATTAACAGTGTCAGGGGTTGACTCTTCCCTAGGGTGGGTTTTAAGTTGGGACAGTCATTGGTTTGCTAATCTCTGCTCCATCAATATTCCAAAACTTCTTAATTTTCGGTCAAAGGTTTCATGGGTAGGTTGGTGTTCCCCTTCGTCTAATAAAAACTACATGAGTAGCTACTGCAGGCTCCATATCATCTGCTGCTTGAAGTCTCAGGTAAGGTCACCCCCATAGACTCCAGGGAGCCTCCTCATTCCCAGATATGTCCCTAACAATGATTTCATTCTGTCTCCCTCTTCCCCTTCCCCTCTCCCTCCCTACATTAGTTCCTCCCCCTCCCCCTCCCCCTCCCACTCAGTTTCCTTCATCCATTTACCTCAGATGTCTCTTTTATTTTCCCTTCTGCATGATATTTGTTTCTCCTCCCTTAGCGCTCCTTGGATGTTTTTTTTTTTTTTTTTTGGGGGGGGGGTGATATCTGTTGATTATAACATGGTTATTTTTTTTCTTTATAGCTAATATCCACGTATTTAGTGTGCACCATGCACACCTTTCTGGGTCTTGATTACTTCACTCAGGATGATCTTTTCTAGTTCCTCCCATTTGCCTACAAATTTCATGATGTCCTTGTTTTTAACATCTGAGTAGTATTCCCTTGTGTAAATGTACCACGTTTTCTTTATGCATTCTTTGGTTGATGGGCATTTAAGTTATTTCCAGTTTCTGGTTATTACTAATAATGGTGCTACGAACAAAGTTGAGCAAGTGTCCTTCTGGTATAGCAGAACATCTTTTGGGTACATGCCCACAAGTGGTATAGCTGGTAGATTTATTCCCAATTTTCTGAGAAATGTCCAGATTTATTTCCCATGTGCTTGTACACCTTTGCCCTCCCACCAGCAATCGAGATGCATTACCCTTGATCCATATCCTAGCCAGCATGTGCTGTCACTTAAGCTTTTGAGCTTAGACATCCGATGGATATTAGATGGAATCCCAGAGTTGTTTTGATTTGTATTTCCCTGATGACTAAGGACATTGAACATTTCTTTATGTGTTTCTCAGCCATTAGGGATTCCTCTGTTGAGAATTCTCTGTTTAGTTCAGTACACAATTTTTTTAAATTGGGTTGTTTGGTTTGTTGGTGTTTAATTTCTTCAGTTCATTATGTATTTTGCATATTGACCCTCTGTCAGATGTAAAGTTGGTGAAGATCTTTTCCCATTCTGAAAGCTGTAGTTTTGTCCTATTGACAGTATCCTTTGCCTTGGAGAAGCTTTTAATTTTCATTACATTTCTTTTATTGATTGTTGATCATATTAACTGAACTGTTTATGTTCTGTTAAGGAAGTTCTCTCTTGTACCAGTGAATTCAAGGCTATTCACACCTTTTTCTTCTATTAGATTTAGTGTATCTGGGTTTATGTCGAGGTTTGTGATCCACTTATACTTGGGTTTTGTGCAGAGTGATAAATATGGTTCTATTTCTGTTGTTTACATGTAGACATTCATTTACACCATCACTATTTGTTGACGATACTACCTATTTTCCATTGTATTATTTTGGCTTTTCCGTTTAAAATCAGTTGTCTATAGGTGTGTGAGTTTATTTCTGGATCTTCAAGTCCATTCCATTGATCAAACTTTAGGATTTAAATTGTAGTTTATATAAAATATAAACTATATATAAAATATATTTAATTGCCCAGGTGTGTTTGATTCAGTGTTGGCTCTGTAAAACAAACTGTCCTATAGTAGTATGTAACCATTGGATGTATATCACATAGGAAATAGGTTTTAATTTTTTTCCCTTAACATCCTGTTTTCCTAGGTTCCTAAGTTTTAGAACACAATCTGAATGCGTTTTATATGTGTAAAATTATCATCTGTCATCTTTTCCTTTTGAAGTTATAATATGTTTTTTGGCATAAAAATTAGAATATGATACCATCAAATGTGTTTTGCTATATGCAATTTATATAAGTTTGAATTAAAATTCTACTTCCTAGTCAAAAACATACCTGATTTCTTATATAATTTTATCTTTCTTTTTAGCCATCTGTTGCTTTATACTCTCTTGTAGTAGTTAATTTTGCCCATACAATAATCTGCTTTTGTATAATTTATTGCATATCTTTAATGAATCACTTCTGTTACCTGTACTTACTTTTATCAAAGACACTAGTCACACGTAGCCTTATCATCAGGAAGCAATGATTGCTTTACACATGCTTAAATAGTAATCAGATGCATACATAAAATATTATTTCATTGGCCAAATTTTGGGCGGAGTGCATGGAATATTATGAAAGAAGTGAGAAATAGTAAGATCTGGAGAGGACAGGAGCTCCACAAGGAAAGCAACAGAACCAGAAAAGTTGAACACAGGGATCTTTCCAGAGACTGATACTCCAACCAAGTACCATGCATAGAGATAACCTAGAATCCCTGCACAGATGTAGCCCATGGCAGTTCAGTGTCCAAGTGGGTTCCATAGTAATGGGAAGAGGGACTGCTTCTGACATGAACTGATTGGCCTGCTCTTTGATAATCTCTCCACGATGGGGGAGCAGCCTTACCAGGCCACAGAAGATGACAATGCAGCCACTCCTGATGAGATCTGATAGACTAGGATCAGAAGGAAGGAGAGGGGGACCTCCCCTATCAGTGGACTTGGGGAGGGGCATGCATGAAGAAGGGGGAGGGATTAGGTGGGGAGGAGGGGTTTGTGGGGGGATACAAAGTGAATAAAGTGTAATTAATAAAAAATAATAATATATATGATTTCATATTCAGATGCTTGTAAACTATTCAGTTGCAAATTCACTGATTTCTTATAACAAATCCAATTTCCAAAATTTCATTTCTCATCTAGGATTTATTTATAATAAATAATATGATCAATTAATTTTAATATGATACTTGGGACTCATTAGATAATTGACAAAACTGGTTAAAATACTGAAAGACACTAACATAACCCTTAAGCTTCACCACTTCCATCAAACCAGGACTCCTTAAATATTTTTCACACCAATATACACATGCACACACATCACTTGAGCAAGTAAAATATAATGCAATGAAATTATTTGTCTAACTTCTGAAGCTCATCATGCCCATAGGAAAATACTTCCTATTGATGGTAGCCACCCAGATTTCAGATCAATACTGTAAAACTGTCCATGATGCTTCTATTCTGTCTTTTTCTAGTCACATACTTTGTTTCCATCACAACCTGCATTTTTGCATAGGCAGTTTCTCCTGTTTGCTATCTTGATTTGAAACTAACTTTATGATACTATCTTTTAGATATAGTTCAAATTGCCTTGCAAGTGAAAATATAGAAAGAGAAACAACTACCTAATATCAACAGCTATTGCAAAACAAGCAAATAAGTAAAAACTGTGTTATATCTGACAGCCTTTTTCATCTTTGGAGATAGCTGGAGGTTTGCTCAAAGCAGTGGTAGTCAAAATGAACAAAAGACCTGTACCAGAAAGATATAACCTAAACTTTACAGCTTAGATCTCGGTGATAAATTGAATTTAGAAGAATAATAAAGATTGAAATTACTAAATGTACAATGTCATCATCTTTTCTTTTGCTACTAAACATGTAGAACTGATATTAAAATTAACATTTCAAAAGAAAACAATTAATATATTTATTTATAAAGATTAAATGGTTCAAATAAGTTTTTATAGCAGATATATATTACTATTTTAAAAACTCCCCCTTCAAAATTCATATTATTAACAATGTAGTTCAGCTTCCTGTGTATCTATATCATAATCTAGACATTTATGTCTCAAACCTAAATTTCCAGTAAGAAAAGATCAAATCTCATATGAATTTAGGAAAAAAATGAGAATCACATTTAAAACTGATGAATTTTTAATAGTACCTTCTTTTCATATACTCAGAAAATTGATTATCTAATATGCTCATATTAAAGATTTATAACATAAAATTAAATGAGTTTAGTTTGATTGGAAAGTATATTTTTGTATTAGTCAATTTTCTAAGTAAAAGTATGTGCTAAATTGACAACATTGAGACTTGAATAAGGCAAAATAATCAGAAGTATTTATAAAGCTAAAATATAAACATGCAAACACAATGCTGTGGGATGTATTAATTTAATAATTAATAAATCAGCAAATTTATTACCAAACTCCAGAAAGATATAGAAGATGGCACTGGTTTGAGAGGAGCAATAGCCTTCAGATGAGAACACTGTCTGTCCAGTGCGTTCCTGCTTGATAGTTGAAGTACAATCACATCTTTCTACTTGGTATTTTACATCTCAACGGCAGTTTCTCCTCTCTTCTTTCCTTCCAGTCCCTTCCTCCACCTACCCCACTCCATCTACTCCTCTTATTTTGTTCCGAAAAGGGGCAGCCTAATGGGTATGAAGACAAATCTAAACAACTGTTAATCTTCAGAGGACCTAGGTCAGTCCCATGCAGACTCCATGTTTGGCAGTTCAGTCTCTGGGAGCCCCGATGGGCTCAGATTAGTTGATTCTGTGAGTTTACTTGTGGTTTCCTTGAGTCCTCTTACTCTTACAGTCCTTCTTCACCCTTTTTCTTAAGATTCCCCAAGCTCTGAGTCTGACAACCAAACCTTCGGCAGAGTTCAGGGAATCATATGAAAGAAGGGGAGTTTGATGTGGAAAGGATAGGAGCTCCACAAGGACCAAACGTATCTGGGCACAGGGTCTTTTCTGAGATGGACACTCAACCAAAGTCCATGAGAGGATAAAACCTAGAACCTCTGCTCGGATGTGACCCGTGATAGCTCAGTAATCAATTGGTTTCCCATAGTAAGGGGAACAAGGACTATTTCTAACATAAACTCAATGACTGGCTCTTTGACCTCCCCACCTCCCAAGGGAGGAGCAGTACTGTTAGGCCACAGAGGAGGACTTTGCAGCCAGTCCGGAAAATACCTGACAAAAGCGAGTCATATGAAAGGGGAGGAGGTCCTCCCCTATTAGTGGACTTGGAAAGGGGCAGGGAGGAGATGAGGGAGGGAGGGTGGGATTGGGGAGGGAATGAGGGAAAAAGCTGGGATACAGAATTAACAAAATGTAACTAATGAGAAAAATAAAATTATGGAAAAAAAAAAAAAAAGATTTCCCCAAGCTCCACCTGTTTGGCTCTGAGTCTCTGTATCTGTTTCTATCGGTTTCTGGGCGTAACTCTCCTGATGAAAATTGGGCTAGACACAAATCTATGAGTATTGCACAATATCAGTTGAAATAATTTCATTGACTTTGTCTCTCCGTTCATGTTTGGTTCTATCACAGCTCTTTAGGCTTTCAGGGAGTATCAGATTTGGGCTACCACTCATAGCATGGCTCTCAAGCTAGACCAGTCATTGGTTGGTCACTCCCGCAATTTCGGCACACCTTCTTTGTCCCAGCACATCATGTCGAGGGTTTTGTGATTCGGTTAGTGTTCCAAGCCCTCAAAATGAAGTCTTGCCTCGTTATGGGAGATGGCCGATTTAGACTCTATATCCCCCATTGTTAGGGATCTTAGCAGGAATTACTCTCATTGGTTTCTGGGAGTTTCCATTGCCCAGAGATACCCCTGAATTATAGTTCTCTTCCAGTACTCTCTCCCTCTTCTTCTTCACACCTAACCTCTCCTGTTCTCATCCCCAGTCCTCCACCCTGGTAAAGTTCCCCTCTCACCATCCAGCCTTGATGTGTATATTGTTTCCCTTCTCATTGAGACTTATGTATCCTCCCTTGAGCTCGTTTTGTTACTTCCCTTCTTTTGGTCAATGGATTGTAGTATAGTAGCATAGTCTTCTCTGAATTTTTTATGACATTTATAGTTTTTCATACAGGAGGTTGCAGAATAATGACAGTAACAGGTATAGGCTACATGAGTCAGTTTCTCAATGAAGTGAGCAAAATAAAGGAAAATGCATCAAAGTATGTGCAGCCTCTGATAGTGACATACATATTATAAACAGCCTCAAAAATTTAAATCTCTTATTTTGAATTTCACACAAACAACACTGAATATATAATTTTAATTTCAAGAATCCAATGCATCTTTTATGTTAAATTTGGAATGGAATTTAATCAGATATTCTAGATGAAATTTGTATATTTTCTGAGTTATCAACAGAACATCAAAGTATAATACAGTTTTCTAAAATTTATTTATTTCCAAAGAATACTGAGGTACTATCAAGAAAAGATACTTAATTTCATTTAATAAGATGTATTTCTCTTATATTTATGGTTGTGAGCCTAGCCTTTAACGGCTGAGCCAAAGATAAAAAAAAACTCAAGTAATAACACATGCTGGAGAGGATGTGGAGAAAGGGGAACCCTCCTCCATTGCTGGTGGGTTATACAACCACTTTGGAAATCAATCTGGCGCTTTCTCAGACAATTACGAATAGCACTTCCTTAAGATCAGGCTATACTACTCCTAGGCATATATCCAAAAGATGCTCAAGTATACAATAACATTTGCTCAACCATGTTTGCAGCAGCTTTATTTGTAATAGGCAGAAGCTGGATACAACCTAGATGGCCCTCAGTTGAGAAATGGATACAGACATTATGGTACATCTACACAATGGAATATTGCTCAGCAATAAAATAACAAGGAAATCACGAAATTTTCAGGCAAATGTTGGGAACTGTAAAAGACCATCCTGAGTGAGGTATCCCAGAAACAGAAAGACACACAGGGTATATACCCATTCATAAGTTGATATTAGACATATAATATAGGATAAACATACTAAAATCTGTACACCTAAAGAAACTAATCAAGAAGAAGGACTCTGGCTAAAATGCTCAATCCCCATTCAGAAAGGCAAAGAGGATGGACATCAGAAGAGGGAGAAAACAGGGAACAGGACAGGAAGCTACTACAGAGGACTTCTGAAATGCTCTACCCTGAAATGTATCAAAGCAGATAGTGAGACATAGAGCCAAACTTTGAGCAGAGTGCAGGGAGTCTTATCAAAGAAGAGGGAGATAGTAAGACCTGGAGAGGATAGGAGCTCCACAAGGAGAACAATAGAACCAAAAAATCTGGCCACAGGAGTCTTTTGTGAGACTGATACTCTAACCAAGACCATTCATGGAGAAACCTAGAACCCTGCACAGATGAAGCCCATGTCAGTTCAGGGTTCCATAGTGATGGGGACAGTGACTGTCTCTGACAGGAACTGATTTTCCTGCTCTTTGATCACCTCCCCTTGCGGGGAGAGTGGCTTTACCAGGCCACAGAAGATGACAATGCAGCCACTCCTGATGAGACCTGACAGATTAGGATCAGAAGGAAGGAGAGGACTGGGGGAGGGGCATGTGTAGAGAATGGGGAGGAAGAGAGATGTGTTTCTCAAATATTTTTTTGATTCATTTAGTTCTTGTGGGAACAATTAAGTCTCATTTATAGCCAAGTGATGGTAAATTGTTACAGCATATAAATTTTCCTAATAAAACTTTTCATCTACTAAATATAATTATATATTTATACATAAATATATGATATAATATGTAACACTTGAGAACTGTATTAACAAAAAATAATACTGAAAAGAAAAACAATAGAGATGAGATAATTATTTTACCTTTATATGTGTGTGTAATTTTATGTTTCAGTAGACAGTAATAAATTTATTTTATTTGTGCATTTGTGACATAGTTTAGTTAGTATTTTGCAATATTGAAGCTGAAGTTGTATTAATTGATTATGTAATATGAGTTGCCTTTACTAACGTAGTATTTTTGATATTAGAGAATATAGAATGGAATGATTGCTGTTTTTTCACCCCAACTTAAATGTTATATATTCAGATAAACAGTAAAATATAATGTGAATATGTTAATCTTCATTTCCATATCCTTACCTAGCATGCCTGATAAACTCAACATCCACATTTTATGTACTAGGCCACAGAGAAATAGGATCCAGACAGTCCTGCTGAGAACTGATAGGTTGGGTCAGATAGTAGGGGAGGAGGAGCTCAACTTTCAGTGGGCTAGGGGAGGGACATAGGAAGGGAAAGAATAAGGAAGCGTTGGACTGGGAGGAGATGAGGGAGATGAGGCTATGGCTGAGAAAAAAAGGCTAATAATTAATAATAGTAAAGAAAAATTTAAAGAAAAAATTAAAAATCAGTACTATAACAAAAAAGAAATTTGAAATATTTTTTATACTTTTTAATATATAATTTTTGCAGTGTCTTGTATAATGTTGTTTTGTCTTCAGACTACATTTTATTATAATGAATTATACACCATATTGTCATGTTATTTCTTTGCATACTAGTAATTTAAAGATTCTTCTAAAAGTTTCTTTTAAATTAGAAAGACCATGCACATGCATGCACAAGAGGAATAAGGGAAGAAAGAAAATATTAGTTACTTGTATGTAGAAGAATTGACTGATTATCCAACTTTTTAAAGTTCCTTAAAGCAGAGTAAAGAATTCAATCAAGGAAATACTTGCATATTGTACCCATATCATAACTTTGTAGAGATGCTGTGTAGTCTTCCTTTTTTGGCTAAGCAGTTTTGTGTTGTGTTGCTCTTGTTTGTTTCAGAGTTGTCTGTTCTGAAAACTCAGATGAACAGAAGAGTGTGGACCTCAACTCTGCATCCATTTATGTTAAAACTCAACATTCACCCAATTTCTTTTGTTTTAAAACAAGCTAAGAACAAAAACTAAACATCCTGCTAATTAAGAGAAAATTGTTTGGTGAATACAATTAAAAAGTATTTTAAAATGTGGTTTCTAACTTTATCACACCTCATAAAATTATCATGACAGCGAGTCCTCTGAATCATAATAAAAGCCTTCTATAGTCCTGTGGTCTGCTTTGTGTGAACATGCCAGCAAGAGACACCAAATGAGATTTGAATCATTATGGTGCTCTTAAGTATGACAGAAAAGAAAGTGTGCATGTCAACCATGAATGGAAGTGAACCATAAACCCAATAGAACTGCATAATGTAAATAAATAACTTCCAACATTAATAGTATTGACAGTAGCAGAAGTATAAATTTTCTTTTTCAGAGTTATTATAATCAATATTTTTTATCTATAATAGTACTTTGTGGTTTGCAAGAAATAAACCACACATCACACTATGCTGAACAGAGTAATGCTCAATGTAATGCTCCATGGACCACCACACAACATTTTCTATTGGGAACCACAGAAAACATTTCAACATTTTATTTTGGTCTGCAGGGAAAGATTTATTGATCTTGAAATTCTCACTATAAAGGCTTCCTTTTGAATGATTCTCCAATGTATTAAGATTCCTTAAAGCAGCAAAAAGAATTACGCTCTCTGCAGAGATGAACTTGTTTAGTAATAACAAAAGGGAAGCAAAATAACTGTTAGATAAGATTATTTCTGCACGTGTATAAAAGGTTTTCAACACTGCCTCATGGCTCATGTGCTTATATTTATCTACTGTGGTCAACTTCACTGTCCTAAGATTCTGAAAACCCTTTTTCTTTTCTCTGAGGCATGAATTGCCTGATCGACATTCAAATACAGTAACATTAATTCCCAACTTAAACAAACAAAAAAGTACTTCCTTAAAGAAAAATAATAGGAAAGTGGTCATGGTTATGTGATTTTCTGCATATTTCATCTCCTTCAAACTCCAATTTGTTCTTTTTTGATATGTTTGTAGATAGTATTTATCTGCATGAACATTACATAGAAAGTCTGTCCATAATGAATGATATACATGAACTGTGGTGCTTTCCTAGAAAAACATAACTGATTCCTTCTGGTACAGAAATTCATTAATAGGAATAAAATTTGTTATACGAAAAGACAAGCAAGTTAATAGATAAGCCAAGACAATTGTTTTCAGCCACTGGCTTATCTGGTTGATTTTGGTTGTTATCTACTTGGTCTACTTAATCTAGTTTATTTACTGGTTGATCTGGCTGATCTTATGCCTGGGCTTCTTTGTATCAGAAACTATCCTGAACTGATAAAGGTATCTTAGAATGAACATTTCATGGTTAATGAAATCACAAAGGACAAGGGAGTGAGATCATATTTTAGAAACTGCATTTAATAGGACAATTTAAATAAACAAGGTTTTAGAAAACAAGCCCACAGAAGTACACATAAGCTAATAATAGGGGCCGAAACATGAGGTTTTGCAATTTCAAATAGTGTTCTAATTATTTTCTGTTTCCATGACAAAGCATCATGACCAAGGCAACTTCTAAAGGAAAGCATTTAATTTGTGTGCTTGATTACAGTTTCAGAGGATGAGGTCATGACACCATAGCTGAGAGCATGGCATTAGGCAGGCAGACAAAGAAGGGAGCTGGGCTGTAGCAAAGACACTACAATGTGAAACCGGAGTCATGGGTTGGGGGAGAGAAAGAGAGACAGGGAGACAAGAAGAGAGAGAGAGAGAGAGAAAGAATGACAGATAGGGAGAGAGAAAGACAGACAGAAAGGCAGGCAGACAGAGACAGAAAGAGACAAGGATAGGTAGAGGGACAAAGAGACTGACCTTCATTGTGAATGGTGTGGGCATTTTAAATAATAAATCCCACCCCCAAGGACACACCTTCACAAACAGCTATAACTCCTGATACTTCCTAAATAATTCCACTAATTGTGGATCAAACATTCAAATACAAGAAATATGGGGTCCTTCTCATTCAACCCATCATAGATACTAAACTATCAGATATAAGGCATAAGAAAAAAGAGGAGGCATCCAATATGGCAATGCCAACCACTCAGGGTATCTCAGCAGAGCGTGATGACTGGCAGATTTTGTGGACCCCCAAACCTTGACATCTGTTTTTTCGTGTGAGAGGAGAATCCACGGGAATACATGATGGTCCACCTTCAGGCCACCAGGCTAATACCAAGAAAAATTCCTGGGCTTCTGCCCAGCACTATTGTAACCATAGGCCACCTTCCCAAGCCCATCATCTGTGGATGCCTTCTTGGACTCGCAGCCTGTCAGCCTTAGCCCACCTCCCCCACCCAAGCCCACATTCTGTGGACATCTTCCTGGTAACAGTGGCTGACAGCTCTGTCCTTGAGCGCTCACTCTCACTGCTTGTGGAGTGAATACCTTCTTGTGCTAAGGGTGAGGCACAAACCAGGGCATCCACTCTTACTTTCCAGTGGACTCCTTCCTGGTAACAGCGGTGGCACTAACTCTCACCATCCTGTGGAGGGGATACCTTTCGGTACTGTTAGGGAGGCATGGCCCATTCTGACTTCTCCGCAGCTGGCTGGCTCACTCAGGTCAGGATCAGCAAGCGCAGCATAGACAGTGAACAAAGTAGAGCTGAGCTAGGTTCAGGACCAACGTTCCATTGTCTACCGTGTTGAAGAAGCCAGTGGTGCACTGGAGCAGCTCTAGTTTCAGAGATCTTTAGGTCTGCAACCCAGCTGATTTGCTCACTTGAGCCAGAAACTTCCAGCACAGCACAGAGAATCCAGCAGAGCTGAGTTAGGCACTGGACCCAAGTTCCATTGTCCTCCCCAAGGAGGACTGTGAGCCACTGGTACAGCTCTAGACTCGGAGATCTTTCTTCCTTCTCTCCAGCTGCCTGGCATACATGAGTCATAAACAAGGAGCCCAGCACAGCCAGTGTACCCAGCTCTAGACCCAAACCCCAATATCCACCATCTCAAAGAGGCCTGTGGGACACTGGAACAGCTCTAGGCTTGTAAATCTTTCTGCCTGTGCCCCAGCTATCTGACATTCCTCGGTCACAAACAATGAGCCAGCAGAGACAGTGGATCCAAAGGAGACTACTTCAGACAACAGACACAGATGGACCCAGTCTGTACTATGAGCTCCAGGGAATAATCAGTCAAAGCTCCAGACAACCAACTGGCTAGAGGCCAGAATAAAAATACAGGCATCAAAAATCAGGACCCTATATCTTCACTAGAATCTTCAAAAATCAGGTATTCTATTGCAGCTGAGAAACAAGAAAAAAATCTTAAATTTATAATTATGCATTCATTCAAGGCACGTGAAGAGGAAATAAACAAAAACATAGAGGGCATCATGGACAGATAGTAATCAACATTCAAATAGATGAAGAAAATTGTGCAAGACATAATTAGAATCAATAAAGAAAACAAAAACAGAGAAAATCTTGGAGTAGGAGAACTTAGAGATCAGGAACCACAAAAGTAAGCATCACCAACAGAGTACAAGAGATGGAGAAGAGAATCTCAAGTGCTGAATACAGTTACAGAAATCAATATTTCTCTCAAAAAAAAACATAAAATCATCTTAATAGTGGCAGACTTCAACACCCACTCACAGCAAGGTTCAGATCATTGAGACAGAAGCTAAATAGAGAAATAATGACATTTACACAGGTAAATCAAATGGATATAATAGGTATATACAGAACTTTTCACCCAAATAAAAAAGAGTAAACCTTCTTCTCAACACCTCATGGAAACTTCTCCAAAACTGAATACTAAGGCACATAGCAAGGCTCAACAGATGTAAGAAAATTGAAATAATTCCTTGTATCAGACCACCATAGGTTAAAACTAGACCTCAACAATAACAGAGACAGCAAAAAGCCTACACTTGCATGGAAACTTAATGACACTCTACTGAACAACAGCTGGGTTGGGGAAGAAATAGAGAAAGAAATAAAAGACTTTCTAGAATTAATTGAAAATGAAGCTACAACTTACCCCAACTTATGGGGCAAAATAACAGCAGTGCTAAGAGGAAAGTTCATAGTACCAAACATCTTCATAAGAAATTCAAACCATATCATACAAGCAACTTAATGGCACATCTGAAAACACAGAAAAAAAAGTATATATACCCAAGAGGAGTAGATGGCTGAAAATAATCAAACTCAGTGCTGAAATCAATAAGAAACAAAGAGAATAATTCAAACAACCAAGGAAACCAACAACTAGTTCTTTCAAAACATCAACAAGATAGACAAACCCTTTGCCAAACTAACTAAAAAGGCAGGGGGACTATATACAAGTCAACAAAAAAAGAAATGAAAAGGGGGACATAACGACAGATACTGACAAAATCCAAAGAATCATAAGGTCTTACTTCAAAACTGTATAAGCAACAAAATTTGAAAATCAATCTCACAGAAATCAGGGACAAGACAAGGTTGCCCACTCTCTCCCTATCTCTTCACCATAGTTCTTGAACTCTAGCTAGAGCAATAAGAAAACTAAAGGAGATCAAAGGATACACATCAGAAAGAAGTCAACATATTACTATTCGCAGATGATATATTAGTGACACCAAAAATTCTATTAGAGAACTCCTTCAGCTGATAAACACCTTCAGCAAAGTGGCTGAATACAAAATTAACTCAAAAAAGTCTGCAGCCCTCCTCTATACAAAAGCCAAACAGGCTAAGAAAGAAATTAAGGAAACAACACCCTTCACAAGAGTCACAAAAACCATAAAGTACCTTGGTATGACTAAGCAAACAAGTGACAGACATATATATATATTATACATATATATATATAATTATATATTATACTATTTTATATTTTATAATATATTATTAATTATATATAATATATATATAATCAAGGCTCTGAGGAAAGCATTTAAAGAAGAAATCAGAAGATGGAAAGATTTCTCATACTTGTAGACCAGTAGGATTAACTTATTGAAAATGACATCCTATCAAAAGCAATCTACAGATTCATAGCATTACATCAACCTAGAACCCCTGCACAGATGTAGCCCATGGCAGTTCAGTGTCCAAGTAGGTTACATAGTAATGTGAAGAGAGACTGCCTCTGACATAATCTGACTGGCCTGCTCTTTGATCACCTCACCCTGGGGGGGGGGGGGAGCAGCCTTACCAAGCCACAGTAGAGGACAATGCAGCCACTTTTGATGAGAACTGATAGACTAAGATCAGAAAGGAGAGGAGAACCTCCCCTATCAGTGGACTTGGGGAGTGGCATGCATGCAGAAAGAAGAGGGAGGGCGGGATCAGGAGGGGAGGAGGGAGGGACCTATGGGGGGATACAAAATGAATAAAGTGTAATTAATAAAAAAAGAAAAAATATCAAAATACTTGACAGACCTTGAAAGAAAAATTCTCAATTTCATATGGAAAAATACAAAATCCAGTACCTAAAATAAATAACCCTATACAATAAAAGGTATTCTGGAGGTATCACCATCCCTGATCTCAAGCTGTACTATAGTGCAACAGTAATAAAGTATCTAAATCAACCCTACATCTGACAGAGGGCTAATATCCAGAGTATATAAAATACCCAAGAAATTAAAACACCAACAAACAAAGTAATCTAATTAAAAAATTGTTTACAGAGTGCAGGGAATCTTATGAAATAAGTGGAAGATAGTAAGACCTAGAGAGGACAGGAGTTTCAGAAGGACAGCAACAGATCCAAAAAGTCTGGGTACAGAGGTCTTTTCTGAAACTAATGCTCCAAGCCAAGGACCACTCATGGAGGTGGCCTGGAACACCTGCTCAGATGTAGTCCATGGTCTGCTCAGTCTCCATGGTAGTTCCCTAGTAAGGGGATTAGGGGTTGTCTCTGGCATGAACTTGGTTGCTTGTTCTTTGATCACCTCTGCCTGACAAAGTGGCCTAAGTAAGCCACAGAGAAAGAGGATCCAGACAGTCCTGATTAGACCTGATAGGCTAGGTTCAGACAGTAGAGGAGGAGGATCTTCCCTATCAGTGGACTAGGGGAGGGATATAAGAGGGAAAGAGGTAGGTCTGTGAGGAGATGAGGGAGAGGTCTATATCCAGGATACATAGTGAATATATTATAATTAATAATAGTAATAATAATAATAATGGACAAAGTGAAAAAAGATATAAGGTATAAAGTTTTTTTTTTCTTCAGTAAGAATACTAAAGTTGCTTTTGCTACCATCAAAATAGGATGTTAATATAAGTTTTGCATTCTTGGTAAAAAAACTCTGGAAAATCAATGGTACTTTGGCTGTCTTGCATCTTGTTTCATTTTTGTTTGATTCCCGAAGAGGACTGCTCTTTTCTAAAGGGAAACAGAATAGCAGAGATCTGGTGAGAGGATTGGTAGGAAGAACTAGTTGGGATGAATTATGTAAGGAAAGAATAAATACACAAATAATAATAATATATATAATATAATAATTTAAGAGAGAACTATGATTAATGTTGTAACTTTCTAATTTTAAGTCAAATATTAGCCCACTCTGATGTTATATCATCACTGCTATTCCTTCAAAACAAACTTCTTCAATATGCTGTATTCACTTTATGTGTCATTTCTTTACCTCATCAATACTAATACCACTCATTTCTGTATGTGTGACTGACTTAAGTGTTTGGTGTAGAATTTTAAAATACGTATGCAAAACTATTGATTTATTTCTCTTTTCAGAAAGTGGTGAAAACGTATTGTCAAAAAAACAAGATCTGGAGCATAACTAAGATTATTAGTGAGCAAAATGTTTCACAATAAGAATTTGTGTAGATGATCTATTTTCCTCTTTTTATAGAGATGCTTTCATTGAAAGAAAAAAAAAACATTGCTTTACACCCTTCTATTTTCTGCCATTCTTTCTCATCTACTCTCCCTCAAAACTTTCACATGTCCCTCCCTACTCCCAAGCTGATAGGTTCTTTGATCATAATTGCTACATATATATGTATCTGTTAAGTGCACATATATATGTGTCATATGTGTTTATGTGGTTGGTGTATATATTGTTACATGGATGACCATTCTGCAATGTGTATTAAAAATAGACTAATGTCTGCGAGAGATTAACTCTCTTTCGCTGTCAGTCAATAGCTGCCTGTCATTCTTTTGCCTAGCTGTGGGAACCAGAAAAATTTCCCCATATTCAACAGGAGGAGAATAATTCTTAGTACTGTGAATGTATCCCAAGTCAGTCTCCTAAGGATTGTGAAGTTAAAGACCCTTAGGAAAAAAATTTATTACTTCCCCATCAGGAGAGCAGCACAGCGTATTTTCTTACTATATTCTAAATTGTACCCGCACTCACAGAAAAAGGTAGCTAATTGCCTTCACCAAAGAAACCTCTCTGTACCTCAGACGGACACCATCAGAGAAAATGCACCTTTATCTTCATGTCCCAAACAGAAAAAAACAGCTGGAGCATTTTACTGACACATTTTAAAGTTAAATATAATGCTCTCTCCGTAGACTAAATAAAATTTTGTGTGAGACTCATTAAAATACAGGTTTCTATCAAAAAACATCTACATGAGCTTTGATGTTACAACTTGCTCAGTGATATCTTTTGGTCCTAATGGGATGCTACAGAGTTGAGTTTATTTTTTCTCTGTTTCTGTTGTTACTACTTATTCTATAGTGTGAAACTTTATTTTTGTTTTTAAAACATGATGATAACCATAATCTTATTTCTTGTCATTTCCCAGCTTTTTGAAATCAAACTTTGCTTCTGCTCTATAGTTTTGCATGTCATTATCTCCAATTCCAGCTTCAATAAGAAGATGAAAGTACATTTATTCAAAGAAGACATATATTATGACATTTAAAACTTTAGCTATGTGTAAGTATACCACCATTGAAAGTAATGATTTATAAAAATTATACTTGTTTTTCATTTTGAAATATGCTAAATTTCATGAAAATTGAATAACCCATATTCTGGTTTTTCACTATTATAAATTGTTGGAGAATATGATTGTTTTTTTATTATTTTAACTTCATAAACATGCAAGGACAATAATATTGAAGATACATGTGAAATATTTTATACAATTTTTGTGATACTCTAATTATATATATATATATCATCAACAACTTATAAAGATACCAATATTATCTAACATTGAATTATAATGATTATAGATCAGTATACTAATAATAGCTTAAAATCATTAAATTTTAATGAAACTACAACTATGCACACACAAAAAAATGTGGTTAACAAGCTATGAACAATTATAACAATAGTTGACATGCCAACATGTTTAGAGAAAATCTCACAGGAGCCAACTGCTATACGAAGAACTACAGTAAATCAATGTTGCTGCAGGTGATAGAATCTTTCTCCTTCAGTTATGAGCTCCCTAATCAGGCACTAAATATCAAGTGGTCAGTTGTAAAGGCATGTACAAGTAAGCAAAGTTACATAGCACTAGAATGGTGTGTGTGTGTGTGTGTGTGTGTGTGTGTGTAACAAAAGAATAAAGAAAAAGAGGCCATGGATATGAGAAGCAAGATGAAGAAACAGAAACTGTTGGAGGCAAGAAAGAGCAAGAACAAAAATGTAAAGCAGTGTACATAAATGAAAGGAAGTCAAAAAGCATGCAAAGTTTCATGCTTGTAACTCACATGTGTGCATGCACATATGTATTGAAATCATACATATTTTGTATGTATGTTATTAGATATTCATATTAATATATGAATATCTACTATAATTCTCTTTTTAAGCTTAATTAGGGGGAGTAACTAGGATAATCCATAGAACATTTAGACTGGCTTCCTCCTTCTGGACAATTAATATGTTGATATATGTATATATATATATATATATATATATATGTATATCTGTATATATATATATATAATCTCCATATCAATATCTGAACACTTATAAAATAAATATTCCATGATATTGAATACAGTAAAACAAAAAAGGGATCCAGGCTTCAAAACAAAATTTACATTTGAAGCCAGAATTCTTAATGTATTTGCATTTCAAAGATTTTGAATAGCATTCACATGTATTTAATCTTATATATTTAAAATCATAGCCAAAACTTGAATTACTTTATTTGTGAACTGGAAACCAATTCATAGTGGCGTGGGCTTAAACTTCAAAATCTGTACAGATAAATGTTTAAAGGGTAATGTCTACTACCTTTCATAGATTTTAAAGACACTAATATATGAAATATTTGGTATAATCAGCACTGTAAAATTTTAATGTATTGCGCGTTATTAATATATATTATTGATTTATCTTCTGTTATTCCTAAACCAGCTGTATACCAAAACACCACACAGAGACTAGGATTTACTTAATTAACCTAGAACATAATGCTGGGCAATACTTATTCTATCCTAAACCTCCAAGCCTGCATAGTTTCCTACCATTCAGATTTCACCCATTATACTTCCTGTTGGTCATATCTTAGGACCAGTTCATCTCTCTTCGGGGTTCAAAGTCCTCTCCTACCGATCTCTTTCTCTTCCTTCCCCTTCACTTCCTTCTCCTCCCCTCCATACCAGCATGTTCCACCCTATTCTCTCCATTGCTCAGCATTGGGCTGGTTAATTTATTGACAACACAGAGAAGAAACAGTGGCATGTTTACACAAACTTGCAACAGGTGTTGCTTAGAATAAGCATCACAATGCAATGTCCAGATTGAAACCAGATAGTGGGGTAGAGAAATGAGCATTTGAATGAACAAGAGTGAATTGTGAACATTCCAAAAGAACATTATACTAACAATGAATGTTAAATAGTGTTTTATTAGAGTATTTAATGAGCTGTAAAGAAAATTATAATTTACATTTATTTTATCTAATAAAACAAGGCAATGACAAAACAGACTTCATGATTGCACAGAAATTTAGAAAGCACAGCATTAACGTGGATACAGATAGCAGAGTAATTACTGACAGTGTTGCAGCAATAAATTTAAAAAAATTCAAAAGCAGAGTAAGTTCCAGAGGTATGCTGCTGACCACTGTTTAACTATTGATGGTGCACAATATTCACGGAAAGTGTGAAGTATTCTCTCCAGGACAATGACCACAATGTAGTCAATACATTTCTTAATTAGCTACATGTATAATGTATACACACATGTACTAAAACTTAATGCTCCACATAACTTAATACAATTCCATGCCATTATAATAAGAAAGGAAATTTCCCTAGTCACTAACATAATATTTTCCTTTCTTTTTTTAAGTATACTCTCTACAATAATAAAGAATCAGAACTTCATAAAGATACTTAAAAGTATAAACATATATGACATGGACATAATAACTAGAAGCTCTACAGAAAACATAATAGAAAATTATCTATTACAAAGTACATACTAAAGGATAGAAGTGTAGAACGGGGCTGATTAAGAGATTTTCCTTAATTAAGAATTACTATAATCAACTCTTTACAACACTTGGCAAGAAACAGTGATTTCTGAAGCTTTTAATTTTTCCTTTTCCTTCTTAGGCTCGTAAGATCTATGGGCTTGCTTTTTTAATCCTCAAAAATTGTACATTTTAATTAGCAGATTAAAGATTCTTTCTAATTGATCGATTTTTTTGATGAACATTATTGTTTTACATGAAATTTTTAGTAAAGTTATAGCAGTATGATACCGTGCCCAAAACTATCTCATATACATCCAGATCACCACACAGTAAAGGATTTCACATTGGACACACAGAGTTCACTTCAAAATTACAAGTAACCCAGCAGCAGAAAGACACATATGGTATATACTCACTCATAAATGGATATTAGCCATATACTATAGGATAAACATACTAAAATCTATGGAGGTAAAGAAACTAAACAATAAGAAGTACCCAAGGCAAGAGGCTGAAACCTCACTCAGAAAAGCAAACAGGATAGACATCAGAAGTAGAAGAAGACAAGGAACAGGACAGAAGCCTTTCACAGAGAACCTCTGAAAAACCTTACCCACCAGGGTATCGAAGGACATACTGAGACTCAGCTAAAATTTGGACAGAGCGCCAGAGACCTTATGGAAGAAGAAGGGGATAGAAAGTCTGGAGGGGACAGGAACTCTACAAGGAGAAAAACAGAGCCAGAAAACCTGGGCCCAAGGGGGCCTGCAGAGACCTATACTCCAACCAAGACCATGCAGGGAGAGGACCTAGACCCTCTGTTCAGAGGAAGCTCATTCATTGGCTGCTTAGATTCCAAGTGGTTTTCCTAGTAACAGGATCAGGTGCTGTCTCTGACATGAACTCAGTAACTGGCTCTTTGATCAGCTACTCCTGGGAGGTGCAGACAGGCAGCCCTTAAGAATCCTGATAGTCTAGGGTTAGATTGAAGGGGAGGAGGGCCTCTCCAATCGGTAGACTAGGGGAGGGGCAGAGGGTGATAAAAGGGAGGGAGGGTGATGCTAGAAAAACATGAGGAAGGGAGCAGTAAGGATACAAAATGAATAAACTGTAATAAATAAATAAATCTAATTTAATTTTAAAACATACTGTACAAAGCTATTTATAGAAGTTTAACATCTTTAATGGGGATTCAAAGAGAGCGATTTAGAGCTTAACCAAGATTCTACTTTAGTCACAGTTATTTATATTTTAAGAGTTGAAGATACTGTGGATATGACAACAAGGGATCAATTACAATTAGTACACATCTTTTGAAACAAATTTGTTTTTGTTTTCTTTTACTGTGTTACATTGTAAGTTTTTGACTGGAAAATGACTCAGTGGATCTGTTGTAACTGATTTTAATTATGCAATTTAATATGAATTGTAATATTTTTAGTAAAGAAAATAAGAATTTTCTAAAATTTTATCAAGATCGTAGTTTTTTTCATTAAAAAATGATATTATTATAGGGAACCATACTTCTAAATATAGAACATACATAATTAGAAACAAATGTAAAAAGAGTTTTAATGAGTTTTTGCTATTTTTTTAACTAGCTATCTAACATTATACAAAGGTAAGAAAAAGATGATAGGTTTGAATTTCATAAAAGATTTAAAAGAAAATCAAAATAATTTATTTTTACAACATGAACTTAAAAATCATTAAGTTAGGTCCTAAAGCTGAATTTTTGAAAATTACATGAATATAAATCAAATTCTAAATTTGTCATATCCCATAATAGATACAGACAATAGGTGCAGATGAGCTATTTTAGTTGTCTTTTGAGATCATAAAATAATTATGATCATATTCATCACCCTTCAAAAAACTCCAAATCAAACACCTGAACATAAGACCAGATACACTGAGCATGATAGAAGAAAAAGTAGGGAGAAGCCTTGAACTCATTGGCAGAGGAAATCACTCTCTAAATGGAAAACCATTAGCATTAGCAGTTTAATTAACAATTAATAATTAGGACTTCACGAAACTGGAAAACTTGTGAACAGCCAAGAACACCAGCAGTTATGGGAAGCTCTAGACTATAGACAGAAACAAGATTTTCACCATCTCACATCTGATAGTGGGCTGATATCCTAAATATCTAAAGCACTCAAAAAAATAAAAATAAAAAAGCTAGATAACAAGAAAACAAAAGCTCCGATTTAAAAGTGGGGTACTAATCTAAACAGAATTCTTGGTAGACAAATTCAAATGTTTGAGCAGCAATTTGTATAGCATTTAACATCCTTAACCATCAGGAAAATGTTAAAACTGAGTTAAGGTTTCTTTTTAAATTGACCAGAATGGCTAAAGTCAACAAAACAAGCGATGGCACATGCTCAGGATGATGTTGAGAAAGAAGCAACGTTCATCCCTTGCTCATGGGAATTTGTATACCAACTATGGAAATCGCTACAGTGTTTCTCAGGACGAGGCTAATCCATGCTTGCTCCCGCTCCATTTATAATATTTAGTAACTGCAAACCACCTAGATGTCCCTGAACAGAAGAATGGATTAAGAAAATGGAATACTACTCATCTGTTTGAAATAAAATGACATTGTGAAATTTTCAGGAAAACAGATGAAATTCCAAAAATTAATTCTGAGTCAGGTATGCCAGAGCCATAAAGACAAAGATATGTGGATATTAGCAGCTAAGCCAATGATAACCAAGCTACCATCTGTAGAACAACAGTGGGTATCAATGGAGTAAACATCAAATAAACCTTTTTAGAAAAGGAAATTAGTATAGATACATAGATATGTATGTATGGATTGAGGAGATGCTGGAGTAGGAGGATCGAGTTGGGAGCAGAATGAAAAGAGAGAACAAAAGGACAAGGGAATACAAGAAGAGACAACTCAAATTAAGGGCCATTTTATTGGTAGTATGGAAACAAATTAGCTGAACTAATATATAGAAATATATAGGTTTTATAGATATATGTATTTATATATGTATATATACATATGTATATATTTATGTACATATTTATATATAAATACATGTGTATATTTATGTGTATGTACATATGTGTGTGTCAATTTAACAGAACTTAAAATTAGTAGAAATGAAGATAAAACTAGATGAACTATTTTTAGGATTTTTTGGTTGATTGACAAAGATAAACCAACATGCAAAAGGCATTTATCAGTGATACAACTCAACACAAAGTAATTTATCTTTTTCTCTTTCATTTTATTTCCAGGGAAGGTCATTGTTGTTTACATTGGTTTTGCTAGTTTTTCTGTTTTGGGTTTTTTTTTTTTGTATTTTTCTTTTCTTTATTATTATTATCATTTATTACAATTTATTCAATTAGTATCCCACTTGTGGTCCCCTCCCTCATCTCCTCCTAATCCCACCCTCCCTACCTCTCCTCTCAGTATGCCTCTCCCTGAATCCACTGATATGGGAGGACCTCCTCCACTTCTATTTGACCCCTATAAGGTCTCATCAGGACTGGTTGCATTGTCTTCCTCTGTGGCCTGAAAAGGCTCTACCCCCCAGGGGGAGGTGATCAGAAAGAGCCTATCTATCACTGAGTTCATGCCAGAGAAATTCCCTGCTCCCCTTATTAGGGACCCACTTGGAGACTGACTCTAAGGGATACATATGAGCCAGGGTTTCAGGTCTTCTCCATGCATTGTCCTTGGTTGGGGTACCAGTCTCTTCAGCACTCTCAAGGATCAGTTGTTTTTGCTCTGTAGGTCTCCATTTGGAGCTCCTGTCCTCTTCAGGTCTTTTTATCCCCCCCCCCTTCATTCAGTAAATACAGTACCCTCTGCCCAAAGTTTGGCTATGAGTCTCAGCCTCTGCTTCAATATTTCAATCAGTAGAGTCTTTCAGAGGTGCTTGCAGTAGGCTCCTGTCCTGTTCCCTGTCTTCTCCTGCTTTCAATGTCTATAGCTTTTGTCTGTCTGAATGAGGATTTGGCATCTTTCCTAGGGTCTTCCTTGTTGTTTAGCTTCTTTGGAGTATAGATTTTAGTATGTTAATCCTTTATTATATGTCTAATATCCACTTATCATTAAGTATCTATCATGAGTGTCTTTCTGCTTCTGGGTTACTTCCCTGAAGATAATCTTTTCTAGTTCTCACCATTTGCATGCAAATTTCATTATAGAGCACGTTAGTACTTGTAAAACACAATAAACACAATGCAATGTCTCAGTGAAATTCTCTACTGCTATGAGTGACTACCACATCCTGAGTCACATTTAAAGAGAATAAATTATCTGTAATGCATTGTTGTCAATTTTTTCTGCAGTAGCATGATAAAACAGCAAGTTAGCCTGAAAGAAACCAAGAGAAGAACCCAAGCTTAGTTCTATTCTTATATATAAAAAGGAGGCAATAAATTAATATCTCATTTCTTTGATAAAATGGATCTTTTGTCATCAAATAAATATCTCTGAGGTTCTAATCTCTAGATTCATCACAATTACACCACTCTTTTCAACCTTATATTTTAAGTGAATTTCTCACTGTACCTGAAGTTTTCTGATTCAGCTTTGTTGGCTGGCTGCAAATTCTAAAGATCCATCTTTTTCCACCTCATTTAATTTTATTTTCCATGTACAATTTTAGGATGTGAAGAGCTGAACTCATGGTCTTCAAGCAGAACAAACTCTTTACTGATCATGTACACATGTCCTATTACCACTATTTTTGATTTGCTTTTCCTCATTTTTTTAGAAGTTACTGCCAAAATCAATCCGTGTATGCCCATTTTGATAAGCTTTTTTAAAATATGTAGTTCATATGAATTGAAACATTTTAAATATTGTCAGCATTGTATAACATAAAAATACACTAGAATGAAAAACAACAAAAACAGCAACAACAAAACAAAATGAAACAAAAAAAGCAAAAACACCCAGCTTCATCATCCTTAGCAGGAAAGTTTCTTCACCACAATAAGTATTAACCCAAAATATTCCAAAAAATAAAAGTATAAGGGTAAAGACATCATAGAATTTGCTCAAGGACATAGTTCAGTTGTAGAGGCTTTGCCTGGCACAAGAACTTGGACTATTAATACTGATGAACACATTGTAAAACTAGCACTTGGAATGTGGAGGCAGGAGGTCAAGGTCATTGCCAGTAATATATTATGTTCTAAGCCCGCCTATGGTTATATCAGATTGTATTTACTAAATATAGTAAAATTATCATTAAAATCCTATAGAATGAAAGATGAAATGTATGTTACTTGAAGTTAAATATATTTTCAAACTAATTGAAGCAAAGATGAAAAATAATAACCTGTGTTTAATGATTTTGGCTAATAGGCTTTTACTGTTGACAATTGTTTCATTTTTCACTTAAGTTAACTTAGAGGACATTGTACTGTTTTATTATTTTTTACTATCTGTTTTTGAAATAAATTTCAGTTAGTTTTAATGACCTACAGATCATAATGAGAATATTAAACACAGGTCTGTTTCTCACATACTCATTATTCAGAAGTTATTGCACAATTATTAATTGCTAACTTTTACAAAATATCTTAAAAGCTACCATTTTCCAGACTTAAAAATTAGAAATGAAATAGACGAAAAATTGAAACTGAGAGAACAAAGAAAAAGTTTAACGGGTTTGTGATTTTAAATTTTAAGAATGTATTTCTCAGAGTACAAGAGATCCCATAAAAGAAAGTCTTTTTTCTTCTGATTTATTTTTATTTTATTTTTTTACTAGAAGCTCTAGTGTTAATGCTGACACTTCAGAAGAAGGGTGAACTTGATGCAATTTGCAATAAAAGTGATACTAACTTTTAAGTAGATTTAAAAGGACTGCAAAACTGATGAATGCAATCTGTAACACACTTGACCTTTATAACTTCTTTGTCTCATTGTGCCCTTAACTGACAACTTTGTTACCTGACCATTTATCATTATATACTGGCTTTGAGAGAAACATAGTAAATATCACTTTTGTTATTCAAGGTTTCACTAGATCTTATTTTACCTAAACAGACAATCTAGGTGGTAAATATTTTTTCTTTATTGTTACATGTGGTTAGAAATCGTTTAGGGATTGATTTACTCCAGTATTATGTCTAGCAAATTATAAGTGCTGACTAAGATAACACATTTGTTTGAACTGTTACTTAATTGTCTTTAAGAATATTGTGGTTACCTCACTCAAAATGACCTTTTCCAGTTCCATCCATTTTGCTGCAAATTTCATAATTTCCTTGTTTTGAATTTCTGAGTTGCATTCCATTGTGCAAATGTATAACAATTTCTGTATCCATTCGTCAGTTGATTGACATCTAGGATCTTTCCAGATTCTGGCTATTATGAACAAAGCTACTATGAACAGATTTGAGCAAATGTCCTCGTAGTATAGTTGACACATATGACATATACTCACTTATAAATAAATATTGAGCCTCATAATATAGGATAAACATACTAAAATCTATACTTCCAAAAGAAGCCAAACAATAAGGAAGACTCTATGGGAGACAGCTGAAACCTCATTCAGAAAGAGAAAACAGGATGGACATCTGAAGTAGAAAAACACAGGGAACAGGATAGGAGCCTTCCACAGAGGACCTCTGAAAGACTCTACCCATCAGGGTATCAAAGGAGATGCTGAGAGGCATAGTCTAACTTTGGCCAGAGTGCTGGAATCCTTATGGAAGAAGGAGGAGATAGAAGGACATGGAGGGGACAAGAGCTCCACAAACAGACCAACAGAGTCAAAAAAAACCTGGCCTTGGGGTCTTCAGGTCCAATCAAAGACCATGCAGAGAGAAGATCTGAACCCCTGCTCAGAGGAAGTCTTTGGCTGCTCAATTTCCAAGTGGGTTCCCTAGTGAGGGGACCAGGGGCTGTCTCTGACATGAACTCAGTGGCAGGCTCTATTATCACCTCTCCCTGGGGATGCAGGCTTGCCAGGCCACAGATGATGATGCAGCCAGTCCTGATGAGACTGGATAGGCTATGTTCAGACGGAAGGGAAGGAGGTTCTCTTTTATCAGTAGACTAGGGGAGGGCATAGGCAGAGAAAGGGAAGGGAGGGTGGGGCTCAAGTTGGGGTTGGGCTATAGCAGGGATTCAAAGTGAATAAATTGTTATAAATAATAAAAAGGAGAATATTCTGACTTTTCAAGGATAAAGACTAGTAATGATTATAGAGATTATTTTTTAATATCATTATGAGGTTTGAATGGTTGCCCTGCTGCCTGTTATTACTATGAACTGTTGAATTGAATATTTTTATGAGTAAAATAAATTATGTAGTATGTGAATGATAGTTCAATCAATAGGAGTTGGCTGAAATAAATTCCAGATAGAGACGTTACCTATTTTCAGATTTGTTTGAATTACATCATACAATAATGCTTTTAAATTTATTATTATTATGTTTATTACACTTTATTCACTCTGTGTCCTGGATATAACCCCCTCCCTGATCTCCTCCTGGTCACATCCTCCCTTCCTCTTCTCCCATTATATCCCTCCCTATTACACTCATAGGGGAGGTCCTCCTCTCCTACTATCTGACCATAGTCTATTAGGTCTCATCAGGACTGCCTGTATCCTCTTTCTTTGTGACCTAGTAAGGTCATGGAGCAGGGCAGAAGTGATCAAAGATCAGGAAAAGAAGTTCACACAAATGACTGCCCCTGCTCCCCTTACCAGGGCACTCACATGGAGACTTGGCTACCCAAGGGCTACATCTGAGCAGGGGGTCTAACTCCTCTCCATGCATGGTCCCTGGTTGATTCATAAGTATCTGCATGGTCCCCTGGGCTTAGATATTTTGGCTATGTTGCTCTACTTGTGGAGCTATCCCCCTCCCCAGGCCTTTCTATTTCCTACTTCTTAAAAACCCAAGCAACAACACATGCTGGAAAGGTTGTGGAGAAAGTGAAACCTTCCTACATTGCTGGTGGTAAGGTAAATTTGTACAACCACTTTGGAAATCAATCTGCTGCTTTCTCAGAAAATCAGGAATAGTGCTACCTAAAGATCCATCTATACTGCCCCTGGACATATATCCTAAAGATGCTCCCTCATACAAAAAGGACATTTGCTCAACTATATTCATAGCAGGTTTATTCATAATAGCCAGAATACAGAAATTGTGGCACATTTACACAAGGGAAGACTACTCAGCAATTCAAAACCAGGAAATCATGAAATTTGCATGTAAATGGATGGAACTTGAGAAGATCATCCTGAGTGAGGATTCCCAGATGCTGAAAGACACACATGGTATATACTCACCTATAAGTGGATTTCAGCCATATAATACAGGATAAACATACGAAAATCTACCTAAAGAAGCTAAACAAGGAGAACCACAGGGAAGAGGCTTAATCTTCATTCAGAAGGGCAAACATGATAGACATTTGAAGTAGGTGAAAACGGGTGACTGGGAAAGCAGAGGCAGGGCTTCCAGTTCCTCAGCAGCAGCTGCCAGTTGTACCAGCCTTCCAGGTCCCTGGTCCTCAAGAAGCTGTGCTGGCTCTGCAGGACCTCCCAGCCAGTGACTGCATGGGCCACCCAGTCCCTCAGTTGTGGACAGCCAGCTATACAGCCACCAAAGTCCACCAGACCCACCAACCTACCCAGGCCCACCAGGCCCACCAGGCCAACCAGGTCAATAGACCACTGTAGTGGCTCCCCAGGACTTCCTAACAGGCATTTGTACCTGCCTCCTAGTTCCACTGCTACAACTGGACTCCCAAGTTCTGCGGCTTCAACACCACTAAGTTAATGGAGCTCTTAAACCCTCATTTGCCCCTGCAGGCCCAAATCTGAGAGTAGAGAACAGGGGGAACCACTGTGCTTTGCTTTCCGATTTGACCTGCTAGAGAGTGAGTGTGCCCTCAAGTGCCTGTAGAGCCCCAGATCCAGGGTCCCTCTAAGGTAGCAGCCAGATATCGGATCCCTCCCGCCCACTTACCCCAGTATGGGAAACAGGATTTCTTGGAACAGTGTTCTCAACATTGACACCCCTGTTCTGCGGGTCTACCAGTGGGTCCAGGTAAACAACTCCTGGAGCCCAGACAGAGCTGAGTACCAGTGGCCTACAGGTATTCAGGGAATCTGGACAAGCGAGGTGAACTCCAGGAACAACACCAGCGCCCACAACCCCTTCTGAGCCTGCACCATGCCCCTGCCCCACATTCCAGGCATTTACATTCTGCAGCATCCTTCCCTTCAAGCACACTTCCACACACACACGTACACACACACACAGATCCTTGCTTGCCCGCATTTGTCCTTCTATGCCCACAGACCTTCCTTCTGTAGGTACAGCTGAAACACCAACAAACACTCTTAAACCACTGGACCTCTCTCATCTTCCTGAAGAATACTCCAGACACCAGAGACAGTCCCAGTCTGAAATACAGAATCCAGGAACATATTGGTAAGCAAATGGCCAGAGGTCAGCGTAATAACATATCCAACAAAAACCAGGACATCATGGCTTCATCAGCAACCCAAAAAATCAAAAGGATACTCCTATTCATCAGAAATATAGGAAAATGATTTTAAAGCTATGATAATTCAGTTATTAGAGGCACATAAAGAGAAAACAAACAAATCTCTCAGAGAAATAACCACACAAATGGAGGTAAATAAAGAGGGAATGAATAAAGCTCTCACAGAAATACGGGCAAATATAACCAAACAAATAGAGGCACAAGTAGTGGCAAAATTAGTGGCCTATAGAGAGGAAATGAACAAAAAAATTAGATGCCATCATAAAGAGAGGGGAATCTACAATCAAACAGATTAATGATATGGTGCAAAGCATAAAAATAGAATTAGAATCAATGAAGAAAACAGAAATTGAGAAAACCCTGCAACTGGAGAACCTAGAGAAAAGATCAGGAACCACAAAGGTAAGCATCACCAAAGGAACACAAGAGATGGAAGAGAGAATCTCTGGTGCTAAAGATACATTTGCAGAATTGATAATTCTCTCAAAGAAAAAGTAACATTGGAAAAGTCTCAAACACAAAACATCCAAGAAATCAAAGATGCTATGAAAAGGCAAAATCTATGAGTAACAGGAATTGATGAAAAAGAAGATTCCAGGCTCCAAGGCTCAAAAAATATTTTCCAGAAAATCAAAGAAGAAAATTTCCCAACTAAAAGAAAGAGAAGTCCATAAACATACAAAAGGCCTACAGAATGCCAAATAGACTAGAAAATCCTCCTGTCACATCATAGTCAAAACACTAGATCTACAGAACAAAGAAAATATAGTAAAAGCAGCAAGGGAAAAAGGACAAGTAACATATGAAGGTAGACCTATCAGAATCACACTGGACTTCTCATCAGAAACTATGAAAGCCAGAAGGCCCTGGATAGATGTCATGCAGACTTTAAGGGCCCACAGATGTCAACTGAGACTACTATACCCAGCAAAGCTTTCAATCAGCATAGATGGAGAAAAAAATATTCCATGACAAAACTAAATTTAAGCAAAATCTACAAGGCAAACCAGCCCTACAGAAGATACTAATAGGAAAACTCCAATCCAACAAAAAACAACTACACCCATGAAAACATAGGCTACAGATAACTTTGCAACAAAAATTAAAAAAAAAAAAACAGCAATGAAACACAGCAATACCACCAATCCCACATCAAAAAAAGTAACATTAATTAGTCAGTATTATCTATCAACATCAATGGACTCAACTCTCCAACAGAAAGACATAGACTACCAGAATGTTAACAGAAACAGGATCCAACATTCTGCTTCATCCAAGAAACACATCTCTTCACAAAGATAAACACTACTTCAGAGTAAAGGGCTGAAAAAAATGTTTTCCAAGCAAATGGACCCAGAAAACAAGCTGGGGTAGCTATCCTAATATCTAGTAAAATGGACTTTCAACAAAAGTTAATCAAAAAAAGATGAGGAGGGGCACTTCATTCTCATCGAGGGAAAAATACACCAGGACATCACAATTCTGAGTATCTATGCCCCAAATACAAGACCACCTACATTTGTAAATGAAACATTATTAAAGCTATAATCACACATCGATTCCAACACCTTAATTGTGGGAGACATCAATGGTAGACTCTCACCAAGGGACACATCATCCAGACAGAAGTTAAACAGTAAAATAATGGCATTTACAGAAGTCCTAAATCAAACGAAGCTAATAGATGTGTACAGAACATTTAACCCAAACTCAAAAGAGTATGCCTTCCTTTTAGCATCTTATGAAAATTTCTCAAAGTTTGACCATATAATCAGGCACAAAGCAATCCTCAAGAGATTCAAGATGATCGAAATAAACATTTGTATGCTATGTGACCATGATGGGCTAAAGTTGAACCTCAACAACAACAGAAATATCAAAGAGTCTACACATACATGGAAACTGAACAACTTATGACTCAATGACAGTTGCATTAGGGAAGAAATAAAGAAAGAAATTAAAGACTTCCTAGAATTCAATGAAAATGAAGGCACAACATATACCCAAATTTAAGAGACACAGTGTAAACAGTGCTAAGAACAACGTTCATAGCACTAAGTGCCTTCAAGAAGAAATTTGAATCATCTCATACAAGCAACTTAATAGCTCACCTGAAACCCCTAAGGAAAAAAAACAAAAGGAAGAAAAAGCAGACACACCCCTGAAACCCCTGAAGAGGAGTTGGCTGGAAATATTCAAGCTCGGGGTTGAAATCAATCAATTAGAAACAAATAAAACTATTCAAAGATTCAATGAAACCAAGAGCTGATTCTTTGAGAAAATCAACAAGATGGACAAACCTTTACCCAAAGTAGCTAAAAGGCAGAGAGAAATGATCCAAGTCAACAAAATCAGAAATGAAAAAGGCAACTTAACAATAGACACTGAGGAAATCCAAACAATGATGAGGTCTTACAACAAAAGTCTATATGCCCCAAAATTTGAAAATCTATAGGAAATGGACAATTTTATTGATAGATTCCATCTATCAAAATTAAAAATTAAATCAAGATCAGGTAAATAGACTGAATAGTCCTATATCACCCAAGGAAATAAAAATACTCATCAAAAGTCTCCTTTTCTGCAAATTTCATGATTTCCTTCTTTTTCATTGTTGAGTAATATTCCATTGTGTAGATGTGCCACAATTTCTGCATCCATTCTAAAGTTGAGAAGCATCTGGGCTGTTTCCAGCTTCTGGCTATTAGAAATAAAAGCTGCTACAAACATGGTTGAGCAAATGTACTTTTTGTGTCCTTGTGCCTCTTTTGGATATATGCCTAGGAATGATATGGCTGGATCTTGAGGAAGCACAATTCCTAGTTTTCTGAGAAAGCACCAGAGTGATTTTGAGAGTGGTTGTACAAGTTTACATTCCCACCAGCAGTGGAGAAGAGTTCCCCTTTCTCCACATCCTCTCCAGCATGTGTTGTCACTTGCGTTTTTCATCTTGGCCATTCTGATGGGTATAAGGTGAAATCTCAGGGTCGTTTTGACTTGCACTTCCCTAATGGTTAATGACATTGAAAATTTCTTTAAGTGTTTCTCTGCCATTTTATATTCCTCTAGAGAGAGTTCTCTGTTTAGTGCTCGTCCCCATTTTTTAATTGGATTACTTGGTTTGCTGCTTTTCAGCTTCTTTCGTTTTTTATATATGTTGGATATGAGTCCCCTGTCAGATAAAGTGTTGATGAAGATTCTTTCCCAATCTGTATGCAGTCGCTTAGTTTTGATGAAGGTGTCCTTTGCTTTACAGAAGCTTTTCAGTTTCATGAGGTCCCATTTATTGATTGTTGCTCTTAGAGCCTGTGCTGTTGGTGTTCGGTACAGGAAGTTGTCTCCTGTGCCAATGAGTAATTTGCAGGTAAATTGTGGGACCTGGAAGAGATCATCCTGTGTGAGCCGTCCCAGAAGTAGACATGTAATATAGGATAATATAGGATAAACCTACTAAAATCTGTACATCTAAAGAAACTTATCGAGAAAGAGGACCCTGACTAAAATGCTCAATCCCCCTCCCAAAAGGCAAAGAGGAAGGGCATCAGAAGAAGAAGAAAACAGGAAACAAGCTAGGAACCTGTCAGAGAGGGCCTCTGAAGGGCTCTGTCCTGCAGACTATCAAAGCCGACACTGAGACTTATGGCCAACTGTTGGGCAGAGTGCACAGAATATTATGTAAGAAGTGGGAAATAGTAAGATCTGGAGAGGATAAGAACTCCACAAGGAGAGCAACAGAACCAGAAAATTTGAACACAGGGATCTTCCCAGAGACTCATACCCCGACCAAGTACCATGCATGGAGATAAACTAGAACCCCTCCACAGATGTAGCCCATGGCAGTTCAGTGTCCAAGTGGGCTACATAGTAATGGGAAGAGGAACTGCCTCTGACATAACTGATTGGCCTGGTGTTTGATCACCTCCCCATGAGGGGGGAACAGCTTTACCAGGCCAAAGAAGATGACAGCTATACCACTCAAGCATATATCCATAATATGCTCAAATACACAAGTACATTTGTTCAACTATGTTTGTTGCAGCTTTATTTGTAAAAGTCAGAACCTGAAAACAACCCAGATGTCCCTTAGTTGAGCAATGGATACTTAAATTGTGGACATTTACACAATGGAATACTACTTAGCACATAAAAACAAGGAAATCAAGAAATTTTCAGGCAAATGGTGTGGTCTAGAAAAGATCATCCTGAGTGAGGTATTCTAGAAGCAGAAAGACACACATGGTATATACTCACTTCCAAGCGGATACTAGACCAATAATATAGGAGAAACCTACTAAAATCTATACACATAAAGAAGCTAAACAAGAAGGAGGATCCTGGGTAAGATGATCAACCCTCACTTAGAAAGACAAAGGGACACTAAACTGATGGGTAGCAGCCTTACCAGGACACAAAGGAAGACAATGCAGCTGTCTTCCTGTTGAGACCTGATAGACTAGGATCAGAAGGAAAGGGAGGTAGACATTCCCTATCAGTGGACTGGGGGAAGAGCATGGGTGGAGAAAGGAGAGTGAGGATGAGATTGGGAGAGGAGGAGGGAGAGAGCTATAAAGGGAATACAAAGTGAATAAACTGTAAATAATAAAAATAAAAAAAGAATGACAAATGGCATGGACAATGGAAAAAAGAGAAAATCAGAAACAAGGCAGGAGCCCACCACAGAAGGCCTCTGAAAGATTCTACCTAGAAGTGTATCAAAGCAGATTTTGAGACTCATAACCAAACTTTGGGCAGAGTGCAGAGAATCACATGAAAGGGGGAGTTAGTAAGACCTGGAGAGGACAAGAGCTCCACATGTAGAGCAACAGAACCAAAGTATCTGGGCACAGTGGTCTTTTCTGAGACTGATACTCCAGTCAAGGACCAAGGTCCATTCATGGACAAAAGCTAGAACCCCTACTCAGATGTAGCCATGGCAGCCCAGTCTCCATGTGGGTCCTCTCGTAAGGGGAATAGGAATTGTCTTTGACATTGCTCAGTGGCTGGCTCTTTGACCTGCCTCTTTCAGGCAGGAACAGCCTTGCTGGGCCACAGAGGAGGATGTTGCAGCCACTCCTGATGTGAGCTAATAAACTAGGGTCTGATGGAAGGGGAGGACCTCCCCTCTCAGTGGACTTGGAGAGGAGCAGAGAGGAGATGAGAGAGGGAATGTGGGATCTGGAGGGATTGGGGATGGGTTTCAGCTTGGATACAAAGCAAATAAAATGCAATTAATGTTAAAAATAAAAATTTAATTAAAAATCAATGAAAATTCTTAAAAAAAAACAGGTTTAAATTTTTTCTCCATACTATGTGACATTTTGTTTACTAGGGTATTTTCTATAATTTTTCAAATTTCTGGGTAGTATTCTTGAGGAGAGTGAACATGATCATGGATTTTTTTCACTAAGTGATTTAACAGCATAGCAGATTAGCTTATTTATGCCATATTATAGGATTCATATGCTATGTATATAGTAAAGAAGAAATGGTCTTTAATTTTTCACCTGCAGCATTTCATTATAAATAAGCTTTCACTAGAAGGAATTATTTTTTTAAAATGATATATTTATTTATTATGCATAGTGTTCTGTCTGCATGTACACCCGCATGCCGGAGGAGGGCACGAGATCTCATTAGAGATGCCTGTGAGCCACCGTGTGGTTGCTGGGACTTGAACTCAGGACCTCTGGAAAAGCAGCCAGTGCTCTTAAGCCCTGAGTCATCTCTCCAGCTTCTAGAAGGAATCCTTACAGAATTACACTGACTTATTTTTAATAAGTCAATAGTTGAGACATGTTTCACATGCATCATATTTAAATCTATAAATGCTGAAAGGCATACAACCTTATTATTATTGTCACCATGCTGCTAATGGAGTACCTGACAGCAAGACATATTACTTATAGGCCATTATTTTTAAACCTAGCCCCAAGTAATATTGAAGATTATGATTAAAAACAACATGGTTCCTATCCACCAGTGAGATCATCATAAATATCATCACCACAGTATAAATGCATCTCAGGAGTATGGTGACTCAAAGAGCTTCTTAGAAGATCAGTGTTGTGCTAAATTGATTTAGGCTGAGGTGCAAAGTATAAAAATTGAGAGAAAAGAAGGGCTGCTAGCAAGAGCTAGTTTAAGCGGCAAGAAATTGCAGAATATATACTGTGAATGGGGAGACTGGGTGATGGTCAGAAACATGATAGAGCTGAAGAGGTTCAATTGTAAATACAGTGTTTAGAGTCTTTGAATATATGAATACAATTGGAAGCATTATACAGTGATAATGTAGTAAAACCATGCTGGTAAAGAGCATATTTGTCTGATTAAAATAATAAAAATATAGAGTTTGTGAAATAAAAATTTACAATTAGACATGCAAGACATACCAGCATCATAATTGTAGGCATTAGAGATTTCTATAGTGTTAACTGAGGTTAAAATATAACAAAATATGTAACTATTTTCTCAATTACTGGTGGAAAGAAAAAAAAAAGTCAATTGTCTTTGGAATGGGATTGAGGAAAAATAAATTATCTAGGTAATTGGAAAGAAAAGGATTTTAAGTCATGAAGAATATTTAGTTCTTACTCTCATTAAACAGAAAATTATGGAGTCTTTCAGGATCTGAGTATATTTACAAAGCTGTCCTGTTGACCGCAGAGCACAGTGAACAGAAATCAGATGTGAGAGATATAACGGTGCTGGATGAATGAGGTTGGTACCTCCATCTAAGGTAACACTAAAATGGGCATGAGTAAATCCCAGGTGTATTTTTTTTTTTTCAATGCAGTTTATTCAGGAACCTTGAACAATCCTCGGACCCTGGGGAAAGCCAGCCCACAGCATGAATAGTCTCTGGGTAGCCAACCCAGGCGTGCCATGTGAGCAATGCAGATAGGTCCACATACATGGAAGCAAGCCAGATCCTCAGCCTTAGCCAAATGTGGAATTGTTCGTGACAGAGAGCACTCACCATCGGGAAGGTGGAAGGCGGAAACCAGCTCCATCTTTAAGGCATAGCATTCCGCAGCTCTCTACAGTTCCCCCTTTTTATTTTAGACGCATCAGGCAAGAGTAGAGGTCTGATCTCTGATATTAGAAATAAATTGGGACTTTGTACAGATGTTCATTTAGGTGTCATCCACCCAAAGAGCATCAGACCCGTCCGATACCTTTTTCTCAGAGGCGGGACCTGGGGCATCAACCCGCATGCAATCAGACATGCTCTTCTCTGGGTCCAAAGCGGCTGACCCTGAGTGCAGTGCTTAGCCTCGCATCCTGAGCGTATCATTTTAGCTTTTTATGGTATCCAACCATGCTTGGGGAGAATGTCCTGCTTCAATGGCTGTAAAGGCCTGAATGATCATGGCTGCATCACACTGTTGTGAGACTCTAATCTTGCATATATACCACAGGCAAACCAAGGAGACCAACACCAGAAGGCCTGCTAATGCTCCCATGCCCGCCCATTCCTTCAGATGATTCATGGCTGCAGCAATCCATGTTGATAATCCTGTGGCTAGTCCTGCGTCCACTCCGGTAGAATTTACTGTGACAATGGCCACTCTCAGCTGCTCCATCGTAGTATCGAATTCTCCAGTCCAATTACCTAAAATATAGCTCGACAATTGTTTAGACAGATTTGCAGCACAGGAAAAATTCTCATGTTGTATGCTAGTGACACAAAGTCCAGCATACTTTCATTGACAGCCAGGTTGAGCGATTTGCCATAGGGTATCAATTTGCTCCTGCAAGAGGTCAATCCTCTGATTGAACACCATCAAGCTTCCTTTTAGTTGAGCATTAATTCCTTTATGTACAACTAAGGCATGAGCTACATTGGCTAAATGATTATTCAGGGTCTGAGCAGTCTGCCCAGTATGACTCATGGCTAATGCCCTGGTGGTAGCTCCGACAGCCGCCAAAGAGATGGTAGTAACAATGGTGGCTGTAGTTCCAAGATCCCTTTTCTGTCCCTTTTCTGTCATAGCGTGAGGGGCATCAATGGGCACAGGCACCCAGCGAGGCATGCGAGTAACAAGGGCATACCTAAATTTACTAGCATTCCAGGTGTATTTTAAAAGTTTGCTATGTGAAGGGAGATCAAGAGATATTTTAAAGCTGATTAAATGGTTTCATTATCAGCTTATAATAGAGATTAAACACTAAATGCAGTGAACAACTAGAGCATGTGAAGATGTAAAAGTTCCAATTTGGGGCACATCATATTTATAATAGTTATTACTTATGCAAACAGTGATCTTTAGTGAGTACTTACAATCTAAATATATAGTATTTAAGTACAGTTATAACTCTGGGGTATAGATAAGTTGAAGATCACAAGAGAGATCATCTTGACAAAAAAGAGGAGGAGATCTTGGACAAGAAAAGACAGACACTGAATAAAACATCCAAAGAGATTAAAGATAAGCAATGAAGGAGGAATAAGGGAAACTAAGACAGAACAGCATCTTGAGGTTAAATGAAAGGAACCAAAAAAATCAACAAATATCACAAGGAAATCCAATATCAAATTAGACCAGTCAGAAAGAGTAATCATTGTTTTTGACAACAGCCCATCAGGACTAAAATTGGTGTGAACTGTCAGTCAGATGAAGGCACCCCGCAGAGAGGCACCCTACAGGCACAATAAAAACTGCAAGGAACAGGGTGGGGTGAGGGCTTAAGAAAATGATTAGAGGAGCCTAAGACAGTGGATGGTAACGAAATAGGTAGTTATTGTGAATTGCTTTCATCAAAGAAACTGTAGGTTATTTTCCAGCCATGATTTTTGCTTGTAAAAAAAGTATATTTTGCCTGAAACCATTAACACTACTTCATAATCAAGGTCAATGGGAAATATCCATTCACTTTAAAAAGTAAAAATTCAAGCCCTATATAATAGTATATATGACAAACACATGATTTCTCCAAAGACAGAATAAACAGAAGAATCTACATTTCCCCGTAAACACTGCAAAAACCTTATACAAAGACCATGTGCCCCAAGTTATTAAGCCTGACTGAGTTCCTAAGAATCTTTCAAAAAAATAAAAATAAAAATAAAAAATAAGAACTGGTTTTTAATTTTCAGGAAAAAATTGATCTGGGAATTTCTCCATACATTATTTCTATTATTCATTAATCAATTTAAAGGAAAATAGTGTAGTCATTGATTCTGAATTAATCACAAGTTGTAGCAGATCAAATGGTCTTCCTTTAAGTCATAAATTACATATTTAGTTTTTGGAAATTTATCTGTTTACAGAACTATAAACATACTCAACAGTATAGATAAGAAAAGTGAAACATAGGATTTATATTATAAAACATTGTTTTATTAATTTAACTCATTATATGTTTGCAAAGTATATATAACCAGCAAAGGAGATTATTTCTATTTATATTTAAGTTTATAAAACTATATATTTCAATATTAGATATATTAAAACTATGAAAAACATCATTTAACACAAATTGTTTCAGTAGAGCAGAAAAAATATTAAAAAAAGAATGTCAAATGTTGGCCTCAAGAAAAAGGCATCCATAAGTACTTTACATTAAGCAGATATATTCAGCTTATTATTTTAGAGATTTTTTTTAGAATTCCTTCTTTATAAAAAGAAGAAATGAGGTAGTTTTGGTAACAAACTTTAATGTGGTAACACAGTAGAAAAAATAATAACAGTATATTCTAAAAAACGCATCATGAAAGAGGAGCAAACATGTGTCTTTCTAGCAGCACCAGAAGAAAAATAAACTCAAAAGCCTAAGACAAAAATGACACTTTGTACTGTTAAATGACCTGTTAAGTGGGGTCTATGTCACTCTTATACATATAAGCATGTAACAACATTTTTCCTATTATTGCAGATAGAATTTTTTCTCACATAATATACTCTGGTTATGTGTTCCTATCTCTCTACTCTGTCCATTTCCTCCCATCTCCCTTCGCATCCAGATCCACTCCCTTTGTGTGTTTGTCATAAACAAGCAGGGTTCTTAGGAATAATAACGAATTACGAAGGCACTGATCTGAGTACAGCAGTATGTAGTTGGGAGTCATTTTATTGCTTCTTTTTTCTTGTCTGTAATTTTTTTTTTTAATTTTTGTTGGTTCTTTGTGAAGATCACATCATGTATACCAGTCTTACTCATCTCCCCAGGCCCTTGTACCCACCCTCCACCCTAAAAAATATTGTTGCATAAGCTATAGTGTGTCACAGGGTATCTCACCATATAGCCTTTTGCCCACACATCTTTACTCACAAATGTTCATTACAATGACTCATTGTTTTGTTAAGAGACCTCTGGCTTCTGCTATTTTATTAATACTGGAACCTCACTGGAGTCCTCTCAGATATCCTGTTGTTGCCCTGTGTCATGGAGATCTAGTAGTTTTGGATCAGTAAGACTGGGCCCTTCATGACTCCAGCAGTTTATTGATGGGAGAGATGTTGGGGTGCGCCTATTCAAATCCTTGGAAATGGGCCTGGAACATATCTGAGCTCATCCTAAACCCAAAGATATTAGCAGTGGTTGAGTGAAGAACAGATACTTTCCTCCCAGTTCACCTATAACCACCTGTAGAAAGAGGGAGACTTGGTCCTGAGTTCATGACAGCAGGAGAGCTCAAGCTCTCCCTCACCTACAATGGAACTCAGGAGAGTGAGCCCTGAACCTTGCCTGGGCCGCATAGTAGAGCTGGCCTTAGATGTGGGGTTGCAGTGAGCTAGCCCCAATAGCATGAGCGCAGCTGGCCCTTCCTCTTTTTCTGATGTTCAATGGCACAGACTAGAAAGAGATGTCTTCTTTTCCTACCTCATCTCTAGCCCTTTAGGGCAGGTGGGAGAGCTGTACTCAGGATCATGAGAGTGGAAAAAATGAGCCTGGCAGCAGGGAGTTTCTGGTAAGCCTGCCTGAGGCTGGGAGAGGAGAAGAGCTGGCAGGTTGATTAGGGGTTTGTGGATGTGTTGGTGTCCTGTACCAAAGATGCTAGAACATGGTAGTGAAGGCTTTGTGTAGACGTGACATTGACTTCTCCACAGTCAATGAATTGTGCAGATTCTGTCTTCTGTGGGATCTTCAAAAGAACTGTCTGCCAGTTTGTGGAAAGCAGCTTTGTCCTGGAAAGTGCTTGGGTTGTTTGGGAATTCTCAGGGGACTCTTTTGGCCAACAGTTTAACCAGATATAACCCAATCCTGGTACTGAAAGAATCATTTAATGACAAGAGTTGGCCAGTTGGGATTGTGTTTCTCCAATTATTCACCATTTTGAGTTATATTTTCTTGATATATGTATATATTTGAGGCAGCATCTACCCTATTAAGTCTATAAACTACTCCTCAAATAGCCCTTAATTTTAGCTGTTTCTCTCTGTCTTCCCTTCTTTGTCTTCCTCTTCCTTCCTCTCCCCAGATTAGCCTCCCATTCCACACCTCCTTACCCATAATTATCTGTGATGTTTCCCTTTCCTAATGATGTATACCTGTTCCCACAAATCCCTTACTCCATACCTAACCTTTCTGACTCTATGCATCGTAGTTTTTAATTTGAAAGAAAGGAAGAAGAGGTCCGTCTTTGGATTTGGATGTTTGAAAGACAGAGGGATAAATGTTGTAATCACAAAAATGAAAAACATAAAAAGAAGAAATCATAAAAAAACAGTAAGTTGAAAACCAATTTACTCTACAGCCAAAATTTTTTAAATTAACATTCAATTAAAGTAGCCCCTAAAAAAATAACCAAAAAAAAAAAAAAATAGCTTGTATTTGTACTGAGTTTCTGCAATTGTATGTTCCCATCAGTCCTATAAAACCAACCACTGATAATAATAATATTCTAGAGACTATTTTTTCTTTAGGATATTACAGTTAGTCAGTGGCATTCTGGCAAAGATTTTTTTTGACTGGAATTACCTAAATTTACTAGTTTAAGACTATTTTTGATAGGATATCCTGGAATGCATAAGGCTTTTTACCTCTCTTATAGATATACTGGCTGCTTATACAAGTACTATGGGAAGATGCTTTAGAAAAACAAATTCTATAACAGAAATATCATGTGAAATGATATTTCTAAAAAATATAAGATGTATTTATAGGTAACTGTGTTTCATTATCAAGCATACCCTCGAGAGCACAGAATGACCCAGATGTCAAAAGAAATAAAGCTTTTGGCCAAGATGGCAACTAGCACGCACAGTTTCTGAGCTGTGGAAGAGCTGAACACCTAAGTTGGTGAGTGGAAGGACCTCTGAAGCCAGAAAACAGTGGTGAGGCTTTCTAAACGACAGGGAACATCACATAATGTGAGAACTTTGGTCTCAGGTCACCCAGGGACTTGTTTGGGGAAGGAGAGAAACGATCCTTTGAGCTCCCCTTTCTCGGACTTCCCTCCTCCTCGGCACAGCAAACTCACCAAGATTCTCAGCTCAGACCTAATTGCCTGGGATCTGCAGCGGTTGAGGTGGAGCTCCTAGCCCCTTAGTGGTAACTGCCAGCAATACCAGTCCTGGAGTTGCAGACTCACGCAGCACCATCCTCCTAGGGTCCCAGGTCTGCTAGCTGCCATACTGGCTCTGCAGGGTCACTCAGCCACTGACTGTAGGGCCTGCCCAATCTCTCACTGACAGATTATATGCTATATACTCACCAAAGCCAGGCAAAAAACGCCATTCAAGCTAGGCACACGAGGTGCTGGGCCTCCCAAGCTTGGAGAGTACAGTGGAGAGCACCCAGGACTTCCCAGAAAGCATCTGGACTGGCAACCCAGGTACAGCTACAGCAGGACTTCTTAACCTGGTGATGGCAGCAGCACTGAGCTGATGGAGCACATCAGTCCTCCTGCATAAGAACAAGCAGGCCGAACCAGAGAACAGAGAGCCCGGATAACCCCATCCCTGCTGAGGTGACCTGTTTGATAGTGAGTGTGCCCTTGATTATCTGCAGAGCTCCAGATCCAGGGTCCTTCTAAAACAGAAGCCAGGCATTGGATCCCTCCCACCCACATACTCACTTTGGGAAACAGAAGGTCACTTGGGACATTGAAGGCCCTTGCTCTGTGGGTCCAATTGAGGAATTAAGGCAGTTAATGCTAGAAATTGCTCCATGACCATCACTAGCACCTGCTACATATACAGTGCAGAGCCCCTCCAACACACTCAAGGGTTCAACATTATCTATCACTCTGTCCCTCGAGACACACCTTCACTGACACTTCCACACACACACACACACACACACACACACACACAAACATACATACACATGCGCACATGCATTTGCCCCTTTTGCACCTGCATACTTTTCTCCCACAGGTACAGGTAGTCCACCAGCGCACACAGAGGCCACGGGACATCTCTCAGCTTCCCGAAGAACTCTCCAGATGTCAGAGAGAGACAGCACCAGTCTGAACTGCAGAATCCAAAAACAAACAGGGAAGGTTTCAGATAAGCCAATGGCCAGGGGAAGGCAAAAGAACATATCCAACATAAATCAGGACATCATGACTTCACCAGTAACCCCCAAAATTGATGGATACTCCAATTCATCAGAAGCACAAGAAAATGACGTTAAAGCTATGCTTACCCAATTATTTGAGGCTCATAAAGAGGAAACAATTATCTCAGAGCAATAACCATGCAAATTCAGACAGTTAAAGAGGAAATGAACAAATCTATCAAAGATTTGGCCAGTCAATTGGAGGTAAAGAAAGAGGAAATGGACAAAATTCTAAAAGAAACACAGGCAAACACAGCCAAACAAATAGAAGCACAAGTAGAGATAAAATTAGTGGCATATAGAAAGGAAATGAACAAAAAAAAATAGAGACCTTCATAGAGAAAGAGCAATCCACATTCAAACAGATGAAGGAAATGGTACAAAGCATGAAAACAGAATTAGAATCAATAAAGAAAACACAAACTGAGAAAACCCTTGAGCTTCAGAACTTGGGAGAAAAGATTAGGAACCACAAAGGTAAGCATCACTGACACAATACAAGAGATGGAAGAGACAATCTCTGGAGCTGAAGATACACTTGCAGAAATTGATACTTCTCTCAAAGAAAAAGTAAAATAGGAAAAGTCCCAAACACAAAATATCCAAGAAATCAAGGATGCCATGAAAAGGCGAAATCTAAGAATAATAGGAATTGATGAAAAAGAAGACTCCAGGCTCCAAGATCCAGAAAATATTTTCAAGAAAATCATAGAAGAAAATTTTCCCAACCTAAAGAAAGAAATGTCCATAAATATAGAAGAGGCCTACAGAACACCAAATAGACTAGACCAGAAAAGAAACAAATCACGTCACATCATAGTCAAAACACTGAATCTACAGAACAAAGATATTAAAAGGAGCAAGGGAAAAAAGGCCAAGTAACATATGAAGGTAGTCCTATCAGAATCACACTGGACTTCTCATCAGAAACTATGAAAGCCAGAAGGGCCTGGGCAGGTGTCATGCAGACTCTAAGAGACCACAAATATCAACTCAGACTACTATACTCTGCAAAGCTTTCAATCAACATAGATGGAGAAAACAAAATATTCCATGACAAAACTAAATTTATGCAATATTTACATGGGAAAGCAACCCTACAGAAGATACTAGAAGGAAAACTTCAATTAAATAAAAACAACTTCACCCAAGAAATCATACCATGCGGATAATATCCCAACAAAAATGAAAAGAAAACAAGCAATGAAACACAGTAAGACCACCGACTCCAATATAAAAGGAACTAACGTTAATTGGTCACTATTATCTACCAATATAAATGGGCTCAACTTTCCAATAAAAAGACACAGACTAACAGAATGGGTGCGGAAACAGGATCCAACATTCTGCTGCATCCAAGAAACAAACTTCTACAAGAAAGATAAACACTACCTAAGAGTAAAGGGCTGGAAAACAGTTTTTCAAGCAAATGGACCCAGAAAACAAGCAGGGCTAGCTATCCTAATATCTAATAAAATAGACTTTAAACCAAAACTAATCAAAAAAGATGAAGAGTGAAATTACATTCTCATCAAAGGAAATCCCACCAAGAAGACATCACAATTGTGAACATCTATGCCCCAAATACAAGAGCGCCTACACTCATAAACAAAACATTACTAAAACTTAAATCACACATAGATCCCAATACCTTGATAGTGGGAGACTTCAACACCCCACTTTCACCAAGGGACAGATCATCTAGACAGAAGCCTAATAAGGAAACAAAGACACTTACAGAGGTCCTAAATCAAATGGACCTAATAGATGTCTACAGAACTTTCCACCCAAACTCAAAAGAGTATACCTTCTTTTCAGCACCTCATGGAACCCTCTCCAAAATAGATCATATAGTTGGTCACAAAGCAAGCCTCAACAGATACAAGAAGATTGAAATAATCCCCTGTATTCTATCTGACCACCATGAACTAAAGGTGGACCTCAACAACAGTGGAATTAGAAAAAAGCTACAAGCACATGGAAACTGAACAACTTGCTTCTCAATGATAGCTGGGTTAAGAAATTAAAGACTTCCCAGAATTCAATGGAAATGAAGGCAAAACATACCCTAATTTATGGGACACAATAACAGCAGTGCTCAGAGGAAAATTCATAGCACTAAGTGCCTTCAAGAAGAAATTTGTGACATCCCATACAAGCAACTTAATGGCCCAACTGAAATCCCTAGAGAAAAAAGAAGCAAAAACACCCAAGAGGAAAAAAAACAGCTGGAAATAATCAAACTCAGGGCTGAAATCAATCAATTAGAAACAAATAAAACTATTCAGGAAACAACCTCTAAACCTTCCACAGAGGGCCTCTGAAAGCCTGTGCTGTGGAGACTATCAAAGCAGATGCTGAGCCTGATGGCCAACTATCAGGCAGAGTGAATGGAATTTTGTGTAAGAAGTGGGAAATAGTAAGAGCTGGAGAGGACAGGAACTCCACAAGCAGAGCAACAGAACAAGAAAATTTGAACACAGGGAACTTCCCAGAGACTCATACTCCAACCAAGGATTATTCATGGAGATAACCTAGAACCCTGACAATGCAGCCATTTCTGATGAGAACTGATAGACTAAGATCAGAAAGAAGGAGAGGAGGACCTTCCCTATCTGTGGACTTGAGGAGGAGCATACATGCAGAAAGTTGGGGGAGGGTGGGAATGGGAGGCGAGGAGGCAGGGGCTTATGGGGGGATAAAAAATGAATAAAGTGTAATTAATGAAAGTTAAATAAAAAATAAAACATTAAAAAAAACTATTCAAAGAATCAATGGAACCAAGAGCTAGTTCTTTGAGAAAATCAACAAGATAGACAAAAGTTTAGCCAAACTAACTAAAAGGCAGAGAGAAACTATCCAAATCAGCAAAATCAGAAATAAAAAGAGGGACATAACTACAGACACCAAGGAAATCCAAACAATCATTATTTCGTACTACAAAAGTCTATATAATACCAATCCAGAAAATCTAAAAGAAATGGACATTTTTATTGATAGATTCCATCCATCAAAATTAAAAATTAAATCAAGATCAGGTAGAAAGATTGAATAGTCCTATATCCCCCAAGGAAACAGAAACAATCATCAACAGTCTCCCTTCCAAAAAAAGCCCAGGGCCAGATGGATTCAGTGCAGAATTCTACCAGACCTTCAAAAAAGTGCTAACTCCAATTCTCTTCAAACTATTTCACAAAATAGAAACAGAAGAAAAATTACCAAACTTATTCTATGAAGCCACAGTCACCTTGGTACCTAAACCTCACAAAGACCCAACAAAAAAAGAGAACTTCAGGCCAATCTCCCTTATGAACGTTGATGCAAAAATACTCAACAAAATACTCGCAAACCGAATACAAGAACACATCAAAGATATCATCCACCATGACCAAGTAGGCTTCATCCCAGGTATGCAGGGGTGGTTCAACATATGGAAATCAATCAATGTAATCCACCACATTAACAAACTGAAGAAGAAAAGCCACATGATCATCTCCTTAAATGCTGAAAAAGCATTTGACAAAGTCCAACACCCATTCATGTTTAAAGTCTTGGAGAAATCAGGGATACAAGGCACATACCTAACCATAGTAAAGGCAATATACAGCAAGCCTATAGCCAATGGAGAGAAGCTTAAATCAATCCCACTGAAATCTCGGACAAGACAAGGCTGCCCATTGTCTCCATATCTCTTCAACATAGTACTTGAAGTCCTAGCCAGAGCAATAAGACAACTAAAGGAGATAAAGGGGATAGAAATCGGAAAGGAAGTGGTCAAAGTGTCACTATTTGCAGATGATATGATAGTATACATGAGCAACCCCAAAAATTCAACCAGAGAACTCCTTCAGCTGATAAACACCTTCAGCAAAGTGGCAGGATACAAAATCAACTAAAAAAAAAAAAAATCAGAAGTCCTCCTGTATACCAAAGACAAAAGGGCCAAGAAAGAAAAAAAGGAAACAACACCCTTCACAATAGCCACTAATACCATAAAGTACCTTGGGGTGATACTAACCAAGCAAGTGAAAGACCTGTTTGAGAAAAACTTGAAGTCTCTAAAGAAAAAAAATGAAGAAGATATCAGAAGACGGAAAGATCTCCTGTGCGCATGGATTGGTAGGATTAACATTGTGAAAATGGACATCTTGCCAAAAGCAATCTACAGATTCAATGCAATTCCCATGAAAATACCAACTAAATTCTTTATTTTTATTTTTATTTTTTTTTTTAAACACACGAGGTTTTGTCTTTTTATGTTGTCTTGAATTTCTTGGACGGTCTGTGTCAGGAAGTTTTTAGATTTACCATTTTCTTTGACAGATACATCTATTTCTTCCATTGTATCTTCCACACCTGAGATTCTTTATTCCATTTCTTGTATCCTATTGGTTATGCTAACCTCTGTAGTTCCTGCTTTCTTCCCTAAGTTCTTTCTCTCCACAATTTCTTCCATTTGTGTTTTTTTTTTAATTTTTCCAATTCTATCTTTAGGTCTTGAGCTATTTTGGTGGTTTCCTTCACTTCTCTGACTGTATTTTCATGTTTTTCCATCAATTCCTTCAGCTGTTTGTTTGAACAATCCACTGTTTCTTTTATTTCATTCAGTGATTTAAGCATTTCCTCTCTAAAACAAATTATTATGTTTTCCAACACTAGGTCCTGTTTGTCTTCCTTTTTATAGTTTTTATTTCCTTGTTGATGCTCTAATTTTGTTCACTTATGATTTTCCTTTAAAAGGCTCTTCATGTTCCTTCAATTTTAAATCATATTTAGAATGGACAGTTTTTGTATAGTGAAGTATGAAGACCCTTTTTCTTTAAACCCTTTTTATGACTTCTTTTTCTTTAAACCATATTTATGTTTCTCTGATTCTTTGTAAACTTTTTTGAAAATAGTATAAAAAAATAAAACAACAACAACAACAACAACAAAAAAAACAACACACGAGGGTCCTTTATTACAAACTCAAGCTGGGTGGCTGCCCTTACAAGAACAAAGGGGCAAGCGACTGCAACTAAATTCTTTACAGACCTTGAAAAAAAAGATTCTCAGTTTCATATGGAGAAAGAAAAGAACCCAGAATCTCCAAATCAATCATGTACAACAACAGATCATCTGGAGGTATCTTCATCCCCAATCTCAAGCTGTACTACATAGCAACAGTAATAAAAACTGCATGGTATTGGCATAGAAACTGAAAGGAGGTTCAATGGAACTGAATAGAAGATGCAGAAATAAACCCACACACCTATGAATACTCGATTTTTTTTTTTTTACTGTAATGAAAAAAGTCTGCTTTTATTTCAATATAATAATAATTAGAGAATAGTTATGAAAACTATTAGGTAAGATTTACATGAGTAATGTCCAGTCCATTTGGCTACTTAGGAGAAAGTAATTGATTATCTATTCTATCTTCACAAATTTACTCGATTTTTGACAAAGAAACCAAAACACTTCAATGGAAAAAAGACAGCATCTTCAACAAATGGTGCTGGTCCAACTGAATGTCTACATGGAGAAAAATTAAAATAGATCCATATTTATCACCCTGCACAAAAGTAAAGTCCAAGTGGATCAAAGACCTCAACATAAAACAAGATACTCTAAATCAGTTAGGAAAAAAAGTGGGGAACAGCCTAGAACTCATTGGCTCAGGAGATAACTTCCTGAACAGAACACCAACAGCACAGGCTCTAAGAGGAACAATCAATAAATGGGACCTCATGAAACTGAAAAGCTTTTGTAATGCAAAGTACACCTTCATCAAAACAAAACAAATGCCTACACATTGGAAAAGAATTTTCGCCAACCCTTTATGTGACAGAGGACTAATATCCAGTATATATAAGAAAACTAAAGAAGCTGAAAAGCATCAAACCAAGTAATCCAATTAAAAAATGGTGAACAGAGCTAAACAGAATTCTTGATAGAGTAATGTCGAATGGCAGAGAAACACTTAAAGAAATGCTCAGTGTCTTTAGTCATTAGGGAAATGCAAAGAAAACGACCCTGAGATTTCACCTTACACCCATCAGAATGGCCAAGATGAAAAACTGAAGTGACAACACATGCTGGAGAGGTTGTGGAGAAATGGGAAGCCTCTTCCATTTGCTGGTGGGAATGTAAACTGGTACAACCACTTTGGAAGTCAATCTGGCACTTTCTCAGACAATTAGGAATAGTGCTTCCTCAAGACCAGCTATACCACTGCTAGGTATATGCCCAAAATTTGCTCAAGTACACAAAAAGGACATTTGCTCAACCATGTTTGTAGCAGCTTTATTTGTAATAGCCAGAACCTGGAAACAACCCAAATGTCCATCAACAGAGGAATGGGTACAGAAATTGTGGCATTTTTACACAATGGAATATTACTCAGCAATCAAAAACAAGGAAATAATGAAATTTGCAGGCAAATGGTAGGATCTAGAAAAGGTCATTCTGAGTGAAGTATCCCAGAAGGAGAAAGACAAACATGGTATACACTCGCTTATATAGACCTATAAGATATGATAAACATAATCAAATCTATACACCTAAAAAAAATAATCAAGAGAGCAGACATGGGGTAAGATGATCAATCCTTGTTTAGAAAGAGAGATGGGATGTGCATTGAACGTATGACAGGAGTCTACTGAGCGCATCTGAAAGACTCTAACTAGCAGTGTTTTCAAAGCAAAGACTCATGACCAAACCTTTGGCAGAGCACAGGGAATCATAAGAAAGAAGGGGAGTTAGTCTGATGGGGAAAGGATAGGAGCTCCACAAGGACCAAATATATCTGGGCACAGGGCCTTTTCTGAGACTGACATTCAACCAAGGACCATGTATGGATATAACCTAGAACCTCTGCTCAGATGTAGCCTGTGGTAGCTCAGTAACCAATTGGTTTCCCAAAGTGAGGGGAACAAGGACTATTTCTAACAGGAACTCAATGACTGGCTCTTTGGCCTCCCCACCCCCAAGGGAGGAGCAGTCCTGTTAGGCCACAGAGGAGGGCTTTGCAGCCAGTCCTGAAGATACCTGATAAAACAGGATCAGATGAATGGGGAGGAGGTCCCCCCCATTGGACTTGGAAAGGGGCACGGTGGAGATGAGGGAGGGAGGGAGGGAGAGACTGGGAGGGAATGAGGGATCAGGACACGGCTGGGATACAGAGTTAATAAAATGTAACTGATAAGAAAAAAATAAAATTAAAAAAATAAAAAAGAAAGACAAATGGGATATGCATTGGATGTATGACAGGAGTCTACTGCAGAAGGCATCTAAAAGACTCTACTAAACAGTGTTTCAAAACAGATACTAAGACTCATAATCAAACCTTTGGCAGAAGGGGAGTTAGTATGAAGTGGAAAGGATAGGAGTTCCATAAGGACCAAATATATCTGGGCACAGGGGTCTTTTCTGAGACTGACATTCAACCAAGGACCATGTATGGATATAACCTAGAACCTTTGCTCAGATGAACCCCGTGGTAGCTCAGTAACCAATTGGTTTCCCATAGTAAGGGGAACCGGGACTATTTCTAACAGGAACTCAATGACTGGCTCTTTGACCTCCTCACCCCCAAGGGAAGGGCAGTCCTGTTAGGCCACAGAAGAGAACTTTGCAGCCAGTCCTGAATCTTCAGGAGGGTGGGATGGGGAGGCAATAAGGGAGCAAGATACAGCTGGGATACAGAGTTAATAAAATGTAACTAATAATAAATTAAATTAAAAAATAAAATACATTAAATCAAAAAAATAAAAAAACTTAAATATTAAATTTAATATTAAATTTGTTAAATAATTAAATATAATTTAAAAATAAAGTACCTAGGAAGTCTGTATCGTTTTCAATATGTATTCTATAGTATTGAATGTATAATTACATTGGGTGGTATGAATATTTAACAGTATTACATTTTCTGATACTGTAATAGGTATCTTTCAATTTAATTCATCTTTGGTTGTAAGATTGGGGTAATGTTCAGTATACAAATATTTTATGTCCCCGAATATGTTTTCTCACAAATTTAAAAGTTTTTGTGATGATAGTTGCGGTGAATTTCTTAAATTTCATATTGCTCCTAGAGTAATACTGAATAGAAATACAACAAAATCCTGTCTTTAAATATTCATGTTCAAAGTTTGATTATTTTAGTTGATATTTGTGAACACTTTTTACACTGTAGTGCATTTTATTATCAGGTAAATTTATTTATAGTTATTTTTAGTTTAGGTTCAAAATAAAGGGCTTTTATGACACTTTATTTTGTCATTTATTTTAAGGCATTTATTTATAGCATTTAGGGAATGTATTTATGTCATTATAATTTTCTTTCCCCCATTGCTTACCCCTCCCAACGGCCTGCTCCATGTTCTTTCCATCCTATGCCTGGTTCTCTCTTCTCTGTGATATGATTTCTCCTCTATCTTCATTATGTCACGTATTACTTCTCTTTTACTCTACCCCCTCCTCAACATCTATTCTTTCCATTTCATTATCCTCTTCTAGTTTTCCCAGTTATAACCCACACACAAACACAATATGACATTTATACATAATTTTACTCCAGATTCGCCCTACAAATATAGGCTGGTTCTATATTCCAGTACAGAGACATCTGCATATCGACGTACTTTGGTGCTTTATTTACAATACCTAAAACATGGAAGCAAGGTAGATGCCTATCTACAGATTTATGGAAAAGACAAAAGAGGTGTTCATAACAATGGAGTGTTACACAGATGTAAGGTACACTGAAGTCACAAAATACGGAGATAGCAGAAATTGAATAAAATGATACTGACTGAAATGATTCTGCCCCAGAAGGATAAACAGTATGTATATTCCCTCCTATCCATAATCTAGCTTCAAATCTTTTGTTTCATGTGCTTGAGTTAGAGAAAGGCTGGAAGCCAAAGGCCTAGAAAGTAGTCTTTCAGGGAAAGAAAAAGTTAATGGAAGAAGCAGAAGGTCTACTACTTCAAGGAATGAGGGAACACTGAAGAATGAAGAAAAAAAAAAGTGAAGAGATAAGGAAGAGAATGGTGAAACATTGTCTTCCCAAGATGATGTGGCTATTACGAGCGGACAGTCACACTGTTTCCGTTTACCTACACAAGATCTACATAAAATCAAGCCTAAAGTTCCTAGATACGGAATTCCCAGGCACAACTTATTACGGAGGCAATGAGGAAGTATTAGCAGTGGATAATTGCTGGGGAGAGTTTTTTATTTCATTTATTTAATTATTTATGTACTTACTTATTTTTTATTCCTGGGGATAGCCTCAGATGCATAGGAATAGTAACTGGATTTACTGGGTTATAAAAAGTAATGCGAGACCAAAAATGAGAGGAGGACATGCTGAGCTGCTATGGGGTAAGTTATCCATGAGAATGCTGGGTAGACATGATTATATTTCATTTTATACATGTGTGAAATTATCTAGAACAAAGAAAACCTCTTTCATAAAGAGAGAACAAGGTACTGATATTTTAGTGTCACATTTTATTTTTAATAAATAACTTAAATATTATCCCTCACTAAAATTTGTCATGACTTTATTTTTCTTTATGACTATATAAATTTAATTATGCACATCTACCACATTTTCTTTTCCCATAAATCCATTGATGAACACCTAGGCTACTTGTATTTCTTGGCTACTGTGAGCACTAAAATAATAAAGTGGCTGCATTAAGTATCTATACTGATATTTTTGATATATGCTCATAAAAATTATAAAAAGGTGATATGGTAGTTCTATATTTTGTGGGTGTGTTCTTGTGAAACCATCATAGAGATTTCCATGGTGAGTGATTTTAACCAGTTACAACATCGTCACAAGCAGCAAATAAGTGATCTTCCTGACACACAACCTCTCTACAATTTATTATCATTTGTTTTCTTGATGAAAGTCATTCTGACTTGAATTAGATGGAATCTGAGAGCTATTTCATTTGCATTGCTACGATGGTCAGTTATATCTAATACTTTTAAAAATATTGTTGGCAATTTGTAATTTCTTTTTTAAAATTAGTTCATTAATTAATCTAGCAATTTGAGTTTTAGGAGTTAAAATTTAAAATTCATTGTATTTTCTCCACTTCAGCATTGATCATCTGTTTGAAGCAGAACTGGAAATTTTATTTTTTCTATAGTTTGCTTTTTCATTGTGAAAATTGCTGTTGAGAGGTTTTCCTTTTTTAATTTCACATAATATCATTAGACTATTTTTTTTTGGGGGGTGATCAATCCTTGTGCTTTTGAAGTGCTTTGTCAAAGGAATTTCCCTATCTTAGATTTTTATGTGTTTTCCGTATGATTTCTACAAGTTATTTCAAAGTGCTGATCTGAGTAAAATCTCTGATAAAATTGGAATGGACTTTTCTGAAGGGTGAGAAATATACATTTAATTTCATAGTTCTATGTGTAGAAATATACGTTTTACAGCACTTTTGTTAAAGAAGGTGGCCATCCCCGAAAAATACATACAAATAACATTATATAAAATAAGTACTGGATATGTGGGAATATCAATATCTATCTATCAATCTATCTATCTAGTTACATATATGCAAACAATAAAAATTAATGAAAAAAGGCATTTAATTTGAGAGGAGATAAAGTAGGTTATGTGAGAGGATTCAGAGGATAAATTGTAATTATAATATAACCCACATCTTGTACACAACTTTTCGTATACTAGGTAACTGTAGCTATGCAAGTGTATTTATGTGTCCTCCTTACTACTCCATTGCATTTCATTTTAAGTCAGCCTCAGCATGGTTTTGTTACTGTGGCTTTCTTTTTTTTATTTTATTTTTCTTATTGGTTACATTTTGTTAACTCTGTGTCCCAGCTGTATCCCCTTCCCTCATTTCCTCCACATCCCCACACTTGCTGCCTGGTCTCCTCCCTGCCCCTTTCCAAGTCCACTGATAAGGGAGGATTTCCTCCCCCTTGACCCTGCTTTCTAATACTCTTTTCATTCAGCTATGTTGATACATCTGCTACTCAAGTTTTTTTGTTTGTTTGTTTTGTTTTTTTGTTTGTTTGTTTTTTTATCCACACAAATTTATTTATTTTTTTCATTTTAAAAACTGTCTTTTGGATTTTTATGAAAATTGTATTAATTGTAGTCTGATTTAGCACTAGAGTTGTTTTTAACAACATTGCTTCTGCTAAATGATTCTATCTTCAAATATCTTCCTCAATGTCTTTCTTCAGTATAATGTTTCCATGGCACAAGGTCTTTCTCTCCTTGGTTCAGTTTATTCCTAAATATTTTTAATCTTGTGAATGGAATTCTTTTCATTCCCTGCATCTTTCTGAACAAATGTGATATCTGTACACAGAAAACTAATGATGTTTGTATGCTGATTTTGTACCCTGCTGATGTCTGGAAAGTGCTTCTTAGTTTAAAGAATTCTCTGATGTAGTCCTCAAGGTTGCAAAAGAAGTCAAACTAAGTGATTTATTTTAATATTTGTATACTTTTAATTCATTCTTAGGTTGTGATCCCCAAAATACACAGTCATATTTGTAGGTTTTTGGTCTTATTGATAAATTAATTGAATAATATATATATATATATAGATGAGAATATTTACTGAAAAAAATAATGAATCTGGAGATCTTTGAAACTTCTGGGAGAGGAGAGAAGAAAGAAGAAGAAAGTTATGCTTTTATATTTAGGTTAAAAAGAGAATTTATAGAAGCATAGGGGGATACAGTAAGGTAAGGAAAAACACTGGGCATTTCTGAATAACTTCTTGTAACTTTTTTTTTTTTAAGGACCTCAAAGTTGTTTTTCTCTGAAGGTTATGTGAGCATCGTGTTTGGTAGAAATGACCCGCACCTTTGAACCCACAAGGAAGAAATATTTAACTTTAATATTATTTGGTTTAAGCTTGCTATCAGCTACAATCAGAACTTTGTGTTTCAAAAATCAGGATATTTCTAAACTTTGAGGAAGAAAGTTGCTGTCTATTGCTATGGGTTGTCTTTGGTTCTGTGTCCCAAAAGGAATACCTATTACATGCATTGTCTTCTTTATCTGCAGCCCTTACATTCCTTGTTGTTATCACAGTTTACCTGAAAAAGCAGCTTGGGATTTATTTTGGTTCACAGTAAGAATACAGGCCATCATAGAAGGGAAGTCGTGGCAGCAGAAGTGTGAGGCATATGGCCGTATTGCATATGCAATTAGGAAGCTGAGAGAGAAGCATGTTATTTTCAGTGTATTTTCTCCTTTTATCTCAGTGCAGGACACCAGCCCATGCAATGGTGCTCCCACAACTAGGGTGGTCTTCTCAACTCAATTATTTTAACCTAAAATGCCTTCAGAGTCATGCCTAAAGTACGGTTTCTTAGGTCATTCTAAATAAAAAGTCACTATTAACATCACAGTCCCTCAGCTTTATGATAGCATGACATCACTGCTATTATTTGTGTTTAACACAGCAAGTAGTTAGAGCATTCTCTACATCTTTATCACCTGCTGGAAGTTCAGGGTGGTTAAAAATAACTGAATGTTGTTTGACTATTACCTGCTGTAATGTTTGAAACCTGCTTAATTTTTATTTCTGAAAATCCTTCATTTGCCAGTCTACTAAGCACAGATCATGTGATATAGAACAGAGAATTGGAACAATTTTGTATATTTGAAAGGGTACTTAGGTAGTAGAAGATTATACGGACCATCTTCATACTTCATAGCTGACACTTCAACTATCATTAACATAGGGAAAAAGCAAACAAAAACACTGAGAAGAATGAGGAAAACTATAAAAATGTATTTTAAATGAAGGAAAATTAAATTCAAACATAACAAAATATAATTTAAATGAAAATAATTAATAATAATCTAATTTGTGAGTTTACACTAATGTCTTAAATATAGTTACTCCAAATGAAGAACTAGAGATACAACTAGTCCTAACCACTGAATTGAAAATGGTTATTTTTTTTTGGTTAGTATATGATGTCTCCACTTTTAGGAACAGGTTAGTTAGATTAATTTCTTTTAGGATATTTTTTTAATGTATAGTAGTGCTTTTACATCTTTTTCTCAGTTCTTAGTTAACCTTTCCATTCATCACCCTCCCCAATATATTTAACATTCATAGTTTATTTAATTACTAATATCATATAGGTATATGCACATAGAAAGTAACCTGCTGGCTGAATTTAGTATAGCTTGCTATTTCTTCCAGAACGTTTAGAACTTCAAGTCTAACACTAATATCTCTGAACCATCTGAAAACTAAATTGAATACAATGAGAGAGATGTTCATTTCTCTATATGTCCTATTCCTAGTACCATTTAGTAAAGATGTTCTCTTTTCTGTAACGTACAGTTTTAACATCTTTGTCAACCTCATGTGGCTGCAGGTGCATGAACTTTATCTAAGACTTTGACTCCATTCGTTTGATAAATATGTCTAATTTTTGTACTAGCGCCATGCTGGTTTTGTTGCTATTGTTCTTTGATTGTTTTGATTATGTTTTGTTATTAAAGTAGAAATCACATACAATAACACCTCAGGCAGTTTTTTTTTTTTAATTTTCAGAGTTATTTTGGCTGCATAGTGACTACCGTGTTTTCATATACAAGTATTTTTTTTAATTTTTTATTCTCTTTTATTATCCATTTATTACAATTTATTCAATTTGTATCCAGGCTGCGACATCTTCCCTTTTTGATGGATTCTCATTGAATCTTTATGGACTGTTCTTTGTAGGTTGGTCTTTTTTCGGAGTATTGATCCTACCAACCCACACAAATGAGCAGTCCTTCTATCTTCTAGAATTTTTTTCATTGTCTTTCTACTGTGTCCTAAGCTTTGCTCTGTTCAGTTCTTTCTTGTCTTTTGCTAGATTATTTACAGGCATACTTTTCAAGCTGGTGTTAATGAAGTAAAACTATTTTCATTTCAAATTAAGATTATGCTGTTAGAATGTGAATTTCAGTCACAGGATATTTAACAGTTCTAAGAGAGGGGACAACTTGGAAATGTGAAGTGTATTATCCTTGGCCCATGAGAATCCACCTTTCTCTAGAGTGGAAACAGAAAGTGTGAGTCAAGCTTTCCTGCCACCTTTCAGGACTTGTCCCTGAAGCATCTTTAAGAACTCACAATTCATGCTTGGGGAGAATGTCCTGCTTCAATGGCTGTAAAGGCCTGAATGATCAAGGCTGCATCACACTGTTGTGAGACTCTAATCTTGCATATATACCACAGGCAAACCAAGGAGACCAACACCAGAAGGCCTGCTAATGCTCCCATGCCCGCCCATTCCTTCAGATGATTCATGGCTGCAGCAATCCATGATGATAATCCTGTGGCTAGTCCTGCGTCCACTCTGGTAGAATTTACTGTGACAATGGCCACTCTCAGCTGCTCCATCGTAGTATCGAATTCTCCAGTCCAATTACCTAAAATATAGCTCGACAATTGTTTAGACAGATTTGCAGCACAGGAAAAATTCTCATGTTATATGCTAGTGACTCAAAGTCCAGCATATTTTCATTGACAGCCAAGTTGAGCGATTTGCCATAGGGTATCAATTTGCTCCTGCATGAGGTCAATCCTCTGATTGAACACCATCAAGCTTCCTTTTAGTTGAGCATTAATTCCTTTATGTACAACTAAGGCATGAGCTACATTGGCTAAATGATTGTTCAGGGTCTGAGCAGTCTGCCCAGTATGACTCATGGCTAATGTCCCGGTGGTAGCTCCAACAGCCGCCAATGAGATGGTAGTAACAATGGTGGCTGTAGTTCCAAGATCCCTTTTCTGTCTGAAGAGAGTCATAGCATGAGGGGCATCAACGGGGACATTCTCCCCAAGCATGGTTGGATACCATAAAAAGCTAAAATGTTACGCTCAGGATGCGAGGCTAAGCACTGCACTCAGGGTCAGCCGCTTTGGACCCAGAGAAGAGCATGTCTGGTTGCATGCGGGTTGATGCCCCAGGTCCTGCCTCTGAGAAAAAGGTATCAGACGGGTCTGATGCTCTTTGGGTGGATGACACCTAAATGAACATCGGTACAAAGTCCCAATTTATTTCTAATATCAGAGATCAGACCTCTACTCTTGCCTGATACGTCTAAAACAAAAAAGGGGGAACTATAGAGAGCTGCGGAATGCTGTGCCTTAAAGATGGAGCTTGTTTCTGCCTTCCACCTTCCCGATGGTGAGTGCTCTCTGTCACGAACAATTCCACATTTGGCTAAGGCTGAGGATCTGGCTTGCTTCCATGTATGTGGACCTATCTGCATTGCCCACATGGCACGCCTGGGTTGGCTACCCAGAGGCTATTTAAGCTGTGGGCTGGCTTTCCCCAGCGTCCGAGGATTGTTCAAGGTTTCTGAATAAACTGCATTGAAAAAAAAAAAAAAAAAAAGAACTCACAATTCATTTCTACCTATAGAAAAAGCCTTTAACCTCTTGCATTATCTTAGGCTACAGAAGGTTTAGGCTTTCATCTTCTCTTCCCAGTACAGAATGTGTAAAGTCAAGAATTCCACTTACTTATATATTTGTATATATATATATGTATTATGTATATATATATGCATTATATATATATATATATATATATATACATGCCTTTGTTATGTATCGCCATAGTGATAACTCAAAGCAAGAATTCTGCTACTGATGTTATGTTGTTTCAAAAGAAATCTTCTTTTTATGGATGTATATTTAAACACTTTAAATATAATATATTAGCAAATAATTTAGGTATTCCAGATATATTCAACCATTCCCAGCCTTATAATTATCCTTGAAATGATTACATGGTTAATTATACAGGCCAGAATGAAGGACTTCTAAGAATACAGAGAGATATTTGGACACCATAGGTAAATCATCTATGGGATGGTTTTCAGAAAGAAAATGCCAATGTACATTTTATTTTAAAGTCAGTTCGTCTGACAGACTAAGATCAGAAAGGAGAGGAGAACCTCCCCTATTAGTGGACTTGGGGAGTGGCATGCAAGCAGAGGGAGGAGGGAGGGTGGGATTGGGATGGGAGGAGGGAGGGGCTTATAGGGGGATGCAGAATGAATAAAGTGTAATTGATGAAAAATTTAAGAAAAAAAGAGAAAAAAATAATTTAAGAACCTTAAATGACTTTCAAAATTGGAGGAAAACATGGAGTTAGTCAATTGGCATGGAGCACGTCTCGCCCCTGGGGGCAATGGTCTCCTGAACCTACTCAGACCTCGGACACCACCACTGCTAGTTCTAGAACTGACGCAGGATGTTCCAACGAGGGGTTAAGGCTTCTCATAATATTTCCTATAAGCCCACACCTGTTTGTCTATATCCCCCATTTTTATTCATTATTAGCCAGATAGAGCCAAGTAATTGTGGTAATGATACTTGCTTTTTTTTAAGCCCCAATGCTAGTAAAGTTAGGTATGCCCTGGTTTCTCGCATGCCTCACTGGGTGCCTATGCCCATTGATGCCCCTCACACTATGACTCTCTTCAGACAGAAAAGGGATCTTGGAACTACAGCCACCATTGTTACTACCATCTCATTGACGGCTGTTGGAGCTACCACCAGGGCATTAGCCATGAGTCATACTGGGCAGACTGCTCAGACCCTGAACAATCATTTAGCCAATGTAGCTCATGACTTAGTTGTACATAAAGGAATTAATGCTCAACTAAAAGGAAGCTTGATGGTGTTCAATCAGAGGATTGACCTCTTGCAGGAGCAAATTGATACCCTATGGCAAATCGCTCAACCTGGCTGTCAATGAAAGTATGCTGGACTTTGTGTCACTAGCATACAACATGAGAATTTTTCCTGCGCTGCAAATCTGTCTAAACAATTGTCAAGCTATATTTTAGGTAATTGGACTGGAGAATTTGATACTACGATGGAGCAGCTGAGAGTGGCCATTGTCACAGTAAATTCTACCGGAGTGGACGCAGGACTAGCCACAGGATTATCAACATGGATTGCTGCAGCCATGAATCATCTGAAGGAACGGGCAGGCATGGGAGCGTTAGCAGGCCTTCTGGTGTTGGTCTCCTTGGTTTGCCTGTGGTATATATGCAAGATTAGAGTCTCACAACAGTGTGATTCAGCCATGATCATTCAGGCCTTTACAGCCATTGAAGCAAGACATTCTCCCCAAGCATGGTTGGATACCATAAAAAGCTAAAATGATACGCTCAGGATGCGAGGCTAAGCACTGCACTCAGGGTCAGCCGCTTTGGACCCAGAGAAGAGCATGTCTGATTGCATGCGGGTTGATGCCCCAGGTCCCGCCTCTGAGAAAAAGGTATCAGACGGGTCTGACGCTCTTTGGGTGGATGACACCTAAATGAACATCGGTACAAAGTCCCAATTTATTTCTAATATCAGAGATCAGACCTCTACTCTTGCCTGATGCGTCTAAAACAAAAAGAGGGAACTGTAGAGAGCTGCGGAATGCTATGCCTTAAAGATGGAGCTGGTTTCCGCCTTCCACCTTCCCGATGGTGAGTGCTCTCTGTCGCGAACAACTCCACATTTGGCTAAGGCCGAGGATCTGGCTTGCTTCCATGTATGTGGACCTATCTGCATTGCCCCCGTGGCACGCCTGGGTTGGCTACCCAGAGGCTATTTAAGCTGTGGGCTGGCTTTCCCCGGGGTCTGAGGATTGTTCAATGTTCCTGAATAAACTGCATTGAAAAAAAAAATAAAAATAAAAATAAAAAAATAAATAAATAAATAAAGTCAGTTCGTGTATCAGGTTCCTCCAAAATCCAAAAGTATTCTTAATGCCACGCTGACAAAAACAAACAAACAAACAAAATGTTGGTTTTTTTTTTTTTTTGGTAAATTTTTCTTTACTACTACTATTATTTATTACATTTTATTCACTTTGTATCCCAGCTGTAGCCCCTCCCTCATCTCTGTCTGCTCTCACCCTTTCTCCTTTTCCTCCCCTATGTCCCTCCCCTAGTCCACTGATAGGGGAGGTCCTCAGATCCTACTATTTCACCTTCACCTATAAGGTCTCATCAGGACTGTCTGGATCTTTTATTCTCTGTGGCCTAGTAAGGCAACATCACCAGGGAGAAGTGATCAAAGAGCAGGCAACCAAGTTCATGCCAGTGACTGCCCCTGCACCCTTACTACGGTACCCACAAGGAGACTAAATTGCTCATGACCTACATCTGAGCAGGGTGTCTAGGTTCTCTCCATGCATGGTCCTTGATTGTTTCATCAGTCACTGCAGAGACCTCTGGAACTTCAGACCAATCTCACTTATGAACATTGATACAAAAAATACTCAATGAAATACTCTGAAATAAAACCCAAGGGCACATTAAGGATATCATCCAACATGACTTCATCCAAGTAGACTTCATCCAAGGCATGCAGGTTTGGTTCAATATATGAAAATCCACCATATAAAAAAACTGAAAGAAACACACACACACACACACACACACACACATACACAATCATCTTCTTAGATGCAGAAAGGCATTTGAAAAAAAAATCTAGCAACAGTTCTTGATTGAAGTTTCAGAGAGATCAGGGATACAATGCACATACCCAAACACAGTAAAGGCAATATACAGCAAGCCTATAGCCAGCATCAAACTAAATGAAGAGAAACTTAAATCAGTTTCACTGAAATCAGAGGCAAGGCAAAGAAGCCCACTTTCTCTGTTTATCTCTTAAAAATATGAAAATCCATCAACATAAGCCACTATATAAACATGTTGAAAGAAAAAAAACACTTGATCATCTCATTAGATGCAGAAAATATCTTTGACAAAATCCAACACAGCTTCATGATAAAAATCTTGGACAGATCAAGTACACAAAGTGCATACCTAAATTTGCTAAAAGCTGTATACATCTAGCCAATAGCCAGCATCAAATTAAATGGGGAGAAACTCAAAGCAATTCCACTAAATTGAGCGAAAAGACAAGGTTGCCAACTCTCTACATCTCTCTTCAATATAGTACTTAAAGTTTCAGAAAGAGCAAAGGGATACAAATTGGAAAGGAAGAAGTCAAAATATCACTATTCTCAGATGATATGGTAGTATACATAAGTGACCCCAAAAATTATACCAAAGAACTCCTTCAGCTGATAAAGAACACCTTCAGCAAGGGGGCTGGATACAAAATTAACTTTAAAATAATCTGAAGGTCTATTCATGGAGATAACCTAGAACCTCTGCACAGATGTAGCCCATGGCAGTTCAGTGTCCAAGTGGGTTACATAGTAATGGGAAGAAAGACTGCCTCTGACATAATCTGATTGGCCTGCTCTTTGATCACCTCCCCCTGAAGCCAGGCCACAGTAGAGGACAATGCAGCCACTTTTGATGAGAACTGATAGACTAAGATCAGAAAGGAGAGGAGAACCTACCCTATCAGTGGACTTGGGGAGTGGCATACATGCAGAAAGGAAAGAGAGGGTGGGATCGGCAGGGGAGGATGGAGGGGCTTATGGGGGGATACAAAATGAATAAAGTGTAATTAATAAAAAATAAAAATATGAATCCCTTCTGTGTACAAAAGACAAACAGGCTGAGAAAGAAATTAGGAAAAAAAACTTTCAAAATAGCCACAAATAACAAAAATCCCTTGGTGTGACTCTAACCTAGCAAGTGAAAGACCTGTATGAAAAAAAAAATCTAGTCTCTGAAGAAAATGAGGAACAAATAAGATGGAAAGATCTCCCATGTTCAGAGATCCGTAGAATTAACATAGTGACAATGGCCATCCTACCAAAAGCAATCTACAGATTCAGTGCAATTCCCATCAAAATACTAACACAATTCTCTACAAACCTTAAAAGAACAATTCTTAATTTCATATGGAAAAACAACAATAACAACAAAACAAAATAGCTAAAACAACCCTGTGCAAAATAAAATATCTTCTGGAGGTATTTCCATTCCTGATCTCAAGCTGTGCTATACAGCAACAGTAATGAAAATGGTATGGTAGGCATAGAAACAGATTGTTGGATCAAAGAAATCAAATGGAAGATACTGAAATAAACCCACATACCTCCTGATACTTGATTTTTTTGACCAAGAAGCCAAAACCACACAATGGAAAGAAGATAGCATCTTCAAGAAATGGTGCTGGTGTAACTGGATGTCTGCATGTAGAAAAATTCAAATAGATCCATACTTATCACTTTGCAAAAAAGTAAAGTCCAAAGAATCAAAGACCTTAACATAAAACCAGACACACTAAGTCTGTTACAAGAAAAAGTAGGCAAAGAACTATGTAGTTATGACCTGAAGGAAAGAATATTCAGCATTCTTTCTTTATTATTCCCCAACACTTATAGCATGATCAAGTGGCTGCTTCATTAAGACTGAGATTGAATATCTATGGATGCATTTTATGTACTAGGTTTTCCATGTTATGCAATTGTTCTTCTTTAACATTTCCATTAACCATCTCACTCCATTTGAACTTAAATATCCATTCTATGATAATTAACCAAGTTATTTTTATTATTTTGTTAATTTTCCATCTACTCCACACATTGCTTTCATAGCTAATATACTAAAAATTCAGGAATTATTTTAATTCCAATAATACTTTATTTTAAATATTTTAAGCATCTGTTATGTATGTCAGCTTATTTACATTTTAATATCTATATCCTCATAATTTTAGTTAGCCTCCACCCCACTTTGGAATATGAATGTAAAAATCTAGAATGCTGATGAAATGTTTTGAAACTTTTAAAATATCAAAGTTAACATTACAAGCGTGTATATTTGCACACTACACTAAGATGCAAGTCATGTTGCCTTTGTGCTTAACTCGTTATTAGGATCTACAGTAATTTCTGTCCAATTGGGCCATTTGATAGGATATACATAGTCAGGACTTGTGAAATATCTATTTGTAGTGCAGTAAGTTTTTCCATATTGCATTTTCCATGGAATCTGGAGGAAACTACAAGCCAAACTAAATCATGAAACACACACAATCACACATACACACAGGGAAAGGGAGAGGGAGAGGAGACGCAGAAAAAGAGATAGACACAGAAAGAAAGAAAAAAAAAAGAAAAAAGAGAGAGACAGACAGAGCAAGGTTTTCAGATAAATGTGCACAATCACCCTAATCCTCCCAACCCCATGTTTATAGCAAGATAATAAACTATTGAAACTAAAGTTTGGTATTGAAAAAAAAAAAAAAAAAAAACAGAAGAATTCTGCTTTTTTTCAGATATATATTTAATTTTCAAAATATCTCCCAACTGATTAAGAATTATCTGAATTCAGACAGAAACACTTGACTGGTTCAAAACAAAATTTCGGATTACAGAAAAGGCCATATCCATTGATTCTTTCCAGCAGGCTCCCCGCATGATGAGATGAATGATTAAAAACAACTTTCCCTGACAAACAGATGGAAATGGGAACAGATGGAAACTGTAGACATTTGCCAAAAAGAGAAGTCCGATAGAATACCTCCATGTAAATTCAAAGGATATGGATATATCTTTGTGAATTTCTATATAAGAGCAAGAAAGAGAACTGTGCTTTATTTCTGGCCCTGTAAATAATTCCTTGGACAGTTTTGTTATAAAGGCAGAAATATCACCTATACCAGGGTCAATTTTACTTTATTTAAGTGCACAAAGAAACAAAGAACAACCTAAACAGAAAACATTCAATAACTGTCAGGAATTTAAATAAGAAAAAAAATAAAAAGCAAATTATATTGTTTGTCAAAAGTGTATAGAATTACATTTATAAGTGCAAGTAATTTCTTAATAGTTGATTTTTCTTAAATAGTTGATATTTTATTTTTTGTTTAATATTTTAAGTATTTTTCTAATTTTTGCACCACAGCTATTCTTATAACTGCTATGATATCTTCTAAATATCGGAATGAGAAAGGGTGGAAAAACTTAATAAGAAAAAAATGCTGCATTTCTATATATCAGAACGTAATAAATATTGACACTTAAGACAGCCATATTCTAAATATATGAAGAATGGACTGAATTACTCATAACGGTAAGTGTATTATCACAATTATGGCTCAGAAAGACTCAAAATGAAATTACATTAAAATAATAAAGAGTACATAAGAGTATTCTTAGTTTTTTTATGTCTATGTTTCTTATATATTACATCTGGGTTGCAGTTTTCCATTCCTCCTCTCCTCCCTTTTTCTCCCCACCACCTCCACTCTCTCCTAGATCCCGTCCTGTCCTCCATTTCCCTTCCGAAAAGGTCAGGCCCCCAGCAGTATCAACCAAACTTGACATACCAAGTTGCAAACAAATGCAGAGGTCCTCTACATACATGTTATGGTTTTGTAGCTTGGTATTCTTCTATTGAAACATGATCATTTCATTACTCAGCCTGCTGTATGTACATTATCCCTTGTGTAGTGTATAGTTGTGTGCCATCCAAAACTTTGCTTTATATAGTATCTGGATTTCAAGAGATAATGCTTACAGGCTGGTGTATTTTATTCCATTCTTAGTGTGATTGACATATGTCTTTAGAACACAAGGCGGAAAAATGATAATACCTGTGCTTTATATGAAGTTTCCAACAAGACAGAAAAGGTGAGAGCTGGTATAGACACAGGATACTTATTGTTATAGTACATAATGATATCCATTCACAGTAGACAAAATTAGCCACGTGGGCAATATAAAACCAGGAGAATTGGGAATTAATTTGATAAAGAAGTTACATCAGATGTCGTAGTTATAACTATTGCCAATTTTGCCTGAACAATGGGCATATTTTGTATCCTTTTTTTACACTGAATAAAATATCATCTACTCAAACCCCTCTAAGGAACATATGGTCATATTTTTTCATACTGTAGTGAAATTATAAGTGAAAAATTAGTCCATTCTAAATGGTATTAAGTATTAATCTAAGCACATCTCATATGACCATTAGCTACTTACATGTTTCTTTTTCTGTTATTTTTATGTTTAGCTCTAATCCATTTTTGACTGTTTTTGACTTCTTTATTTAGAATTTCATTACAAATTAAGGAAACCAATAATTTGTGGTATACAAATTTGGACATCACAAGAGAGAAACTATTAGTTTTTCTTGGACTTGAGACAGAGTTCTCATGACATCATGGCAGTTTGCTCTATTTGATTAGATACAGTTCTTAATATACCTTCTAATTTTTTTGTGGATTTGTAAAAGACATTGCCATATGGTATTGTTATTATGCTGTGGATCTGTTCCAGACCAATGGTGAATTTATACATCTTCAACCTCTGCCCTATGTTATTTTAATTTCTCCTGTTATTCCTTTCCTGGGGCCCTGCTCAGCTGTGAGTTTCTCCTTATTAACATGCCAGGAACTAGAAGCACATATCTTAGGGTCTTTCTCTTTCTTTCTTTCATTCTTTGTTGTTTTTTAATTGAAAATAGAGTCTTCTCTCATACAATACACGTGAAACACAGTTTCATCTCCCTCCACTTCTCCCAGGAACCCTGACCTCAACTATCGTCCACATTCATTGAAACTCCGTTTTCTCTTGAGGAAAAAAAAAAAAAAAACAGGTCTCCAAGAGACAATAAACAAATATGACAAAACAAAATATAATGAGGCAAAGCAAGAGCCCTCAGATCTCTGGACAGGGCCATGCAAATTAGGGAAACAGTCCTAAGAGAAACAAGATTCAGAAACACCTCCTCTCTCAGTCAGGAGTCCCACAGAAACAAGATTAATAGCCACAGCACATACACCAAAGACCTGATGCAGACCCAGGCAGGCCCCTGGCTCGCTGCTTCTAACCTCTATGGCATTGCTCTCTGAATAGTCTAGTATGTTCAGGAAATAAATCCTTAAAGTTTTGCTTTCTAAGTGAGGATTGTTCATCTTACCCTGGGTCCTCTTTCTTGTTTATCTTCTTTAGGTGTATAGATTTCAGTATGTTTATCTTATCTTCTTAGGTTTATATAAGTGAGTATATACCATGTGTGTCTTTCTCCTTCTGGGATACCTCACTAACCCATGCTCAGATGTACCCCATGGTAGCTCAGTATCGAAGTGGGTACCTCAGTAAGGGGAACAGGGACTATTTTTGACATGAACTTAATGGCTGACTCTTTGAGCTCCCCACCCCCCAATGGATGCAGCCCTGCTAGGCCATAGAGGAGGACTTTGCAGCCAGTTATGAAGATACCTGATAAATCAGGGTCAGATGAAAGGGGAGGAGGATCTCCTCTATCAGTGGATTTGGAAAGGGACAAGGAGGAGATGAGGGAGGGAGGCTGGGATTAAGAGGGAATGTGAGAGAGGGATACACCTGGGATACAAAGTTAATAAACTATAACTAATATTAAAAAATTTAAAAAAAAGTTTTGTTTTCCCTCAGAAGGTTAAATTACACTTTCTATCCACCATGCGACACAGGTGTTAAAATTCTGATCCATTGTTCTTACGATATCTTCATTCAGAGGTAAGAGTTTGATCTGAATAATCAAGTTTTAGTTAATGAATTTTTATTTAACAATGTTAGGGATGCCCGATCACCATTGGTAGGACAAATACATACAGGTTTTCCAAGTTCACAAACTTAAGTATTTTCTTTCTCTCATCTAGAGAAGACACAAAAACATACCATGTCTTATGTGTAAGGTTATCCTTAAAAATTACCTCATATTTTCAGTTTGAATTTCCTTTAAAGTATCACTGTCTTAGTACGTAGAAGTTCCCATTTGCTGAAACTCCTCAAATCTTGTACTATGGAACATGAAACGCACCATATCAATTATAAAATCTTTTTTTTTCTATCTTAGACATTTTGCTCTACTCAGTATTAGTTTTAATAATAAGAACATTTTATTTTTTGATACACATCTAAAAGTTAATATAGATAAATCTTGGACACTGACAAAGTAAATTTTTTTATATTTTAAGATAAACTATTTCCAAGTGTCATAACATTTTTGCCTCATGGAAGAAGTAACATGGATGTGGAAAATAAATGACCCCTCCATGTAGTCTGGTCACAAAATGATTGTAGATAAGGTTGTATATCAGGTTTTGTTCTCTATGTTTTTCTTTAATTGAGATGTGCAAAATAGGTATCAGCTCACTATAGAGACTTACACAGATATCAAGACCACTATGTTTTCTCCACTGGTATTTAAAATGTAAAAGACTGATAGGTGAGGTCCTCCTCCCTCTGACCCTAGCCTATTAGGTCTCATCAGAACAAGCTGCATTGTCTTCCTCTGTGGACCTCCCCTATCAATGGTCTTGAGGAGGGGAAAGGGAGGAGACAAGGGAGGGAAGATGGGATTGCTGGGATACAAAGAGAAAAACTGTAATTAATAAAAATCTAAATTTATTAAAAAATAAAACGTAAAAGACAAGTCCTTGTATGTTCGTTACAATCAATTGTACCAGATCATGTTTAAAAGTTTTGAAAAAGGAACTTTATAGTTTTAGCTCTAAAAAATATCTATTTAATCTCAAAGTACCAAAGACCAACGTATGGGTAAAGTGATGCATTTCATCCCATTTCACTCTCTAGTATTCACCATCTGTTACCCTTGAGTCTGATTTCCAGCTAATTTTCATAAATACTAATCTATCTTGGTGGAAAAATAATCTCATGTTGTTCACATGAAGCTAGCTCTAGATTTTGGTAGCATTTGAACACAATTAATTGCTTTAAAATTTTTGCTCTGATTGCAGATTTTTTTAAATATATAGTTTATGAATTTGTCATTGCATTTATTACTCAACTCCTACGTATTTTATATTATTTCTCAATAATGGATACTTTGCTTTAGAATCTTAGTATCTTGTATTACCTATAAAATTAGAAAGCTGAAGTCACAGAAAATACAATTTAAAATTCACTTATACCTCATAAGATTCAGTACTGGAAGCAATTTATCTAATTTATTTTTATTCATTTTAAATCGTTACTGTTCAAAGAATGACAGTTTTTAAAAATATATCTCTCCAAAGTTCACCAGTAGAATAGATATTAAAAATTATATCTGGCCTTGTTTCAAGAAAGCATGAACCATGTAGCCTTTGACCTTCTGAATAATGGAGCAGTACATATAGAAGGTACTTAGCTGGAAAATCCTCAGTGGAGTTTCACTTATGCTCTCTCTAGAACATTATGAAAGCATCAAATAAAGATAAATGTTACAATATGTGCAAATAATTGCATTTTGTCTTTGAGGAAATATGTAATGATTTCATAAAGCCTTGCTTTGATCTCAAGCTCTTTTCCTGTGATCAAGTGCATTTATTCTGCTTTCATTTGTACATATTTCTTCTCAGATTAAGACTGATTTTACTTGTCAGACTTCATGAGCTTCTCATTTACTGTAACTATTTTCATCGAGATATGCAGAGGTCAATTGTATATTTGACTCCATTGATTTTAATGTTATAAAACTCAAAAGCACATGGAATCTGTACAGTTAATGATCAAAATGGAGTTAGGGACTGCTGATGTGGGGCAGAGGGCAGTTAAAGAAAAAGAAAAGAAATGATTTATCCTAGGAAAAAAGCTTCAGCAAAGACTTAGATTTACAACCTCTGCTTTATTAAGATAAAGAAATGAACAATATTCTATAAATTTTATACAGTACAACATGATATCTGCACATAAATATTCTCTTCTAGTAATAACAGAAAATAATATATGTATTTGTGCTGATTTTGTGATATGGATACTTACTAACAGATCAATTAATGACATTTACATTACTAACTGTAGTCATGTCAATTTTCAGAACTTACTCATTCTATCAAATTAAAACTGTATGTCTGAGAAATTGTGTAAAGATAATATTCCTGAATGCATATTTGTGAGGAGACAGGAAAGTAATTATCTATGAGAGGAAAGAAACAAAGGGGCAGGGAGGAGATGAAGGAGGGAGGGTGGGATTGGGAGGGAATGAGGGAGCAGGATACAGCTGGGATACAGAGTTAATAAAATGTAACTAATAGTAAAAATAAATAAATAAATAAATAAATAAATAAATAAAAAGTTTAAAAATAAATAATTAAAAAGAAAAAAGAAATGAAAAATAAGTTTATTCAAAGGGAGCAAGATATTCTTAAATTAATATCATTGTTAAAAATTAGTTTTAAAAAGTATCGGGCTAGATAGCAGGCTCACTTTATTAAGAAAATTACCATATAAGCAAGCATCACTGTGTTCAGATCCCTAGCACATTCATAAAAGCTGGGCGGGCCTGAGGGCGCCTAGTAAACACAGATTGCAATGGCTATTCTTGGTTCTCGACTGCATCTGGCGCTAAATAAAACCCGAAGATCTAGGTACATCTGTGAGGAATTTGTCTTAATTACATCATTTCAAGAGGACTATCTACATTTAGCGTTAATCTCTATCTTATTTAGCTTTTTATTGATTCTTTGTGAGTTTCACATCAGGCACTCCAGTCCCGCTCATCTCCCCATCACTTCATATCTACCCTTTGGGTATCTGGGTGTGCAACATCCCCCCCACCAATGACAACAAAAAACAAACAAACAAAAAAAGCAAATCATTAAAAAAATACCTCATTCTGGAAGCTGTAGTCTGTGACAGTGTGGTCCACAGTATACCCCATTTTCTGCACGTTCCTACTTGCAAATGTTCGTTGTAATGTGCCATTGGTCGGATATACCTCTGGCCTCTGCTTCAACAGGGACTCATCTTTGTTATATCAACAACAATAACCCGTTGTTGCCCTGTGTCATGGAGATGGTACAGCTTTGGATCTGCAAGACCAGACATTTCATATGTTTCACAGTTCATCAGTGGGATAGATGTTGGGGTGGGCCAACTCAGAGTCCCGGATATGGGCCTGGATGGGGGCTGATGCCAACTCTTCAGCGCCCTCACCAGGGTGAGCTCTCCAGCACTGCTCCAGATCCGGTTCTCCTGCTAACATGGCCTCAGGCCAAGTCACCAGTGTCCAAACCAGTAGAAGCAGCTGTATTGTGCTTTCCCAGGTAAGAAGACGTAAGGCACGTTCTTCTGAGTGCTGTAGTCAGTGAGGGGGCAAGAAGAGCTCTTTTGTTCTCATGACTCTTGGGTTGGCTCTACAGCTTGCCTCAGGTGGCATCGGGTGAGGTAGGGAGCGGGTATGTCTCCCTTGTCCATGCCAACACATGTCAGACGAGTAGCAGGGTCAGCTCTCCCGTGTTCACATCTTCAGGCCAGCTCACCCTCAGCTGCTGCACCCAGGGACAGCTTTCCACTGCTTCTTGGTTGAAGCGCAGGGCCTGCTCTCCAAAACACTGCAGCTGCCGAGGTCTGGGGCCAGCTCCACGTGGCCCTCAGACATCAACATGGCTCCAAAGATGGCAACCCAGATCAAGGACATCTGCAGGCTGCTGCTTCAGGTCCACAGACTCAGACACGGCTTTTGGCAATATCACCTGTTATTTGTTAATATCACATCAGGCTGTTGGCTCCCCACTCTCAAGTTTCGAGTTGTGTCTCTCTTCATTGAGCGCCAATTCTTCTGCTTCTCTTTCCGTATCTCTACCACTTATTTGCTCATCTCAGTGGTGCCCAGGGCCCTTCGGTGTCTGAAGAGATTCAGGGTTGTTGTGCCCTGGTCATGCTGTGTCGCACTGGGTGGGGATCGTCCCCGGCATGTTCTGCCTTCTTGAGTCTGTGTGGCACTGGGCTGGGGCTCATCAGGTTTGCTCTCTGCCTGAGACCACATGGTGCTGGACTGAGGGTTGTCTCTAATCTTTTAAGGTGGGAAAATTCACTTTAAGCCTGGACTCTGCCTTTTGGTGGCAGCCTGTAAGAAAGATGTATAAAACGGTGACTCCTTCTTTTTCCCTGCTTGCAGTTGATCTCATGACCTTGCTGGCAAATCCATTTCTTTACTTGTATTAGAGCCTAATTCTTTGAGATTCTGTCATATAATGAAAACCATCCAGTTTATGGACTGAATAACTACTGGATTTTTAGACTTTCCATTGATAGACAGATATTGTTAGGCTAATCAAAGCAGAGGCTATAAGCCACTCTAATGTGTAATGTTAGATTATTACATATGTGCATATATATAATGTAATATGATATATATGTATTCACATATATGTAATCCTCATGGTATCTCTTTATTAGATGTGTTTCTCTATAGAACAATAACTAATGCACAGATTCTCCTTAGTATATGTTATCTGGAAAGCCTTGATGAAATTGGTGATCTCTAGGTTCAGGACTAGAACCTGACTCAGTTAGAGGTTGAAGTTCTTGGAAGATCAAATTTTTCACATTTTGTCTGATACAGTAAAGCAGTAGTGAATCCTGGATTATATAGGTGTAACCTGCTTGCATATCCATCACAGGCTTCTCCATTCCAAGATGAACATGGATGCTTAATCATTTCTAGGGTATGCCTGTCCTCTCATCCTCTTCTCTGAGGAAATGAAAGCAACATTTACAGTCAAGGAAAACAACCTAGATTTAATCAAGGCCTCTGCATTACAAGTGTACCTATACTCATGCAAAAAGGAAGACACACATAAACTGAGAGAGAGAGAGAGAGAGAGAGAGAGAGACAGACAGACAGACAGACAAATGGACAGATAGAATATTACCCACAAGAGAAAAATAGACAAAGGCAATTTTAATGGGAAAATGAGTACAGCTCAATTTAATTTCTTTCTTGATTTATCTCAAGTTTTATGACAACACAGTCCTTTATATGATTTTCCTATTCCTGAGAAGTTTATCTTATGAGACTTGCGTGTCTAGGATCAAATCAAAGTGTTAATTTGATGTTCAAATAATAGAGGATATAGTTGCTACCTATTGATTTAAATACTATTCACACGTTCCTGTGAAATGCCTTTTTAAATTTACTTGACTCAACTATCCAATAATTTCACTTAAGTAAGGGAAGTTGGGCACGGTTTAATCAGTTATGAGACCATATGTTCGATCTGCATCTCACCTGTGAAAGAGGAAGGCTAGCCTATGGACAGCACCTTTTATTCTGTGTGTTCTCATCACCAGATGCCTTGACTGCTTGCTGTATAAATATTGGACGAGAATCCCCATATGTCATCATTAAATATATCAAGTCCACACAGTTTGTAATGGTATAACTCACGCTTTTCACTGTCAGAGTTCAACCTTGAACTGATATAAAATTTTGGAATTAAATATGACATATTCTTGTGGTGAACATTATAAAAATATGGAATGTGCTTTAGAAAAGTATAAAAAGCAGAGCGATTCAAAAGATTTGGCAAAGTATAACAAAAAAGGACTAGATTGTCTTCAACAGACTGTGAGAAAAATGTGAATTTTTAATTATTATGCTTCTGAGCATTTAGCAGAATATTTACAGTTAGAGAATCCTACAGTACCTTCTATCATGGATAAAATAGAATACACACATTATTAATAGAGATGCAGAAACTATGATTAATACTATCTTACACTCAGAGAATTAAAATTTATTTCTTTCAATTTTGAAAGAAAATGAAATCATTGTGATATGAAGACATGCCTCCTAACTAAACTGTATTTTACATTCCTGGTTAAATAATAGCTAGATAAAAATGAAATGACTGTTAGTTGGAGGGAGTTGCCATAGTGTGATAGGATGGGATGTTTTCTTCTGATTTCAGATGTACACTGAAAAAGATCTAAAGGATTGCAAAATATGATAGCTAACTATTTGGAAGTTCTCATGATTATCCATATTTTAAAAGCTGCTAAAGGTAACAGTTTAAGTTTCTGAATAGCCCTGAAAATTTGACTATCAGTATAGAATTAGTAGCACCCCAGAATGATTAAGAGGTTGATGTTCTTGGAAGATCAAATTTTTCACATTTTGTCTGATACAGTAAAGCAGTAGCGAATCCTGGATTATATAGGAGTAACCTGCTTGTATATCCATCACAGGCTTCTCACTTCCAAGATGAACATGGATACTTAATCATTTCTAGGGGAGGCTAGACCATTGTCTCTAATTTTGCAGCCACTGATATGTTAACTCCTGTTCCAATAAATAGCATTTATACATTATAAATCAAGCAACCCTAATTAAGCTCAGTGATTCACATTAACATACAGAAAGGCATGAAAGTAGGAGGTAGCATCACTGAGAAAAGGTAGAGTATCAAGAGTGAAAGGGGAATGAAGAGTAAAAGGGCAACAAAAATAAATATTATCACATTGTATACACATATAAAATTGCCGAAAAGTACAAGTAGAGCCGAGAAAAAACAAAAGAGGAACAAACTATAATACTCTCAAAATTGTATATACGAGAAACATGCTGAATAAAATTACTCAGCAGCGAGAACATGCTGTCACTGCTAAAGGGAAGAATTACTCAGAGGGTAGAAGTAGGAATCAAAGAGGTTTATCACCAAGCCTTGAAACTTTGAAACCAAATATGTTTTGCCCTGCTAGATTCTGCAACTGTTGATGACTAATGCTGACATTTGCCTTTCATTTTTTCCCCTCATTTTGAACAAGAATGTCTGAAGCGCTTATCCTATGCTAAACCCTACTGATAACATTTTCATGTCAAATAAATAGCTTTCTGAGTTTTAGAAATTCACAAATATAGACTAGAGTCATTTTATGAGAAAAGCTCAAGGCCTTGACTATTGCTCATAAGATGAAATACATTAATCTGAAGAGATTTTAAACTTTGTGTCCATATCATAATGAATTAAGTATTTGAGGTCTATTAGCTCATGCTTCTCCCACAAGAAATTTTAAACTTGTACAAAAATCACCATTAAGCGGTATTTTCACTAATTACCAGAGAAAAACGGAGGAAGACAGTTGCAATCCAAGAAAATAAATGTCAATACAACTTCAAAGGTACAACAAAGATTTTCCTCAGGATCATGATGCTGGCCTGGAGGGAAGATGGCATATTCACCTTTGTCCAAATGATTAGCTTGGGGACCACACACTTGCTGAGTTATTGTGTTTCTTTAGGTCACCATCTTCATATACTTATAAGAGTAGTCAAAAAAATCAAACATACACGCACCTGCTGCTCAGGATCATTCATGTCCTGGTGGTTCCTCTATGCAGATGAAATAGATAACTTCAAGTTGAAAGCAAGCAAACTAAGAAAAATAATGGTGTTCCAATATTGCAAAATGCAGTATGTGCAGGTTGCCAAAGAATGTGGTCATCCTAGAAGGACCTTGTGTAAGAGATACAGTCCCCTGAGAATCAAAGCCCAATTTGTAGTCTCTTGAAGATTATTTCACCTACGTACACCCTTTAGGCATGTTACAATTAAAATTAATATACACTTGTTTTACTTACTTAGCAGTCTTTACTGATATACAATTTATCTAGACAAAGCTTCATTGAAAAATTTAAAAACAAACTGTAGTTTAGGATTCATGTGGGAAAAGCTAAAGAATTGAAGAAACAGGGTAGAGAGCACTTTGTTTAATAATCTGTGCCCTTCTGTTATTAGCTCCTGAGACACAGAAAGAGCCAAATCAGCCTTGCAGTGAATGAACCAAGACCTTTATATTCTCTCTGGGCAAATGAAATGCTAATTATATTGGTGTTTTAAATGCAAGCAGCTAATTCTTTTATTCACATGTGGGAAGACAGGAAAGTGCAATCACAGGAAGGGAATCTTCTATGGTTTACAAGACAAAACTTTGAATGCCCCTTTTTACACAGAGGAAAATAGAAAGCATTATTTCTACTCAAAAATTTTTATTTCCAATGTTCATCTTCACAACATATTTTTTGCACATATTCTCTTTCTTTAACACAAAGCATACATAAGTTGAGATCAATAAGAAACTGTTGAGAAATGACCTGTACGTTATAGTGATCATTGAGACTATAATTTTCAGTTCTCAACAAATTTATAAACCATATAGGGATAGGGATACTATGAATATTTCTACTCAACTTTATCCTATTCTTCACTTCAAATTTTACACAATACCAAACTGATTAGACTACATCTCTGCATTTTTTCATGGAAACTAAAATTTACTTAAAATTAAGCATTACAAAAGGTGTATTATCTAACCAAAACAATTATGTGAAACAATTTTCATGGCACAGTCTGAAACACTTGCAGTTCATCATGTTTATACACCATAACACAGATCAACTGAATAGAATTGAAGATACAAACATAAATCCATATGCATGTGGACACCTGAATTTGATGGAGAAATCAGAAATACACACTGGAAAAAAGACACCATTTTCAACAAATGGTGCTGGTCAAACTGGAGATCTATTTGAAAAGTATTAGTAGATTCATATGGATCAACCTGCAAAAACTTCACTCCAAGTAAATCAAAGACCTCAACATAAAAGCAGATAACCAGAAACAAATAAAAGAGAAAGTGGGGAATAAATTCGAACTCATTGGAACAAGAAAAGACATTCTGAACAAAACACCATTAACACAGTCACTAGGATCAACAGTTAATACATGGGACCTCATGAAACTGAAGTTTCTGCATGGCATGGTATACCTTCATTCAGAAAAAGTGGCAGCCAACAGAAAGGACAGAGATTTTACCAACTACACATACAGTAGTATTCAAGTTCCAGCTTTAATCGATGGTGGTCTGCTAAGGGGGTCATTTCAATTTTCTTAGATCTGTTGAGTCTTGCTTTGTGACCCTATACACGGTCAATTTTGGAGATGGTTCAACGAGGTGCTGAGAAGGCATATTCTCTTGTGTTTGAGTAAAATGTTCTGTAGATATCTGCTAGGCCCACTTGATTCATGGTGTCTATTGCTTTATTTCCCCATTTAGTTACTTTCTTGAGGATATTTCCATTAAAGAGAGTGGTGTGTTATAGTCCCACAATATTAGTGTGTGTGTGTGCTTTAGTACTGTTTCTTTTATGAATGAGCATGTCATTTCATTTGGGGCATAGATGTTCATAATTGAGGTGTTATGTTTGAATTTCAAAGTTGAAAGAGAAAAACTGACAGTTTTGCAAATCTATCATAATTGTATAGATTATTCTAGAATAAATTTTAAATGTGTAGATATCAACATTACTATTGGTGACTTTTTTGTTTTTGTTTATTAGTTTGTTATTGCTATTATTAAAAACAGGCTTTAAGAATAAGGCAAATACTTATCCGAAGTGATTTTATTTTCTCAATGTGTTTAATGTACTTAATGGATAGTCTTTTATGTGCTCAAGCACTATATATTTTTTTCTCTATTGTAAGAAAGTCAGAATTAGATAAAAGGAGGAAAACAGATAGATCTTTTTGAATTGCATTCTTAAAAGATGACAGGCAACTCTTAGTAAAAATTGAATCTACAAATAGCCTAAAAGAAAGAAATCACTTAATATAAAACATATTGCATTGAAAATGATTTTCAAGTGGACTTCCTTTATGTTACATTCATTTCTCAATATTTAAAAATAAGGTGTTTTCATAAAAAATCAGTATACATACAGGAATGTCTTAAATGAAAGTTTTTTAATGATTTTATTATTTTATTTATTACAGATTATTCACCTTGAATCGCAGCTGTATCCCTTCCCTCATCCCCTCCCAATCCCATGAAAACTTTTTTTATATTTATTTATTTTTATTAATTACAGTTTATTCCCTTTGTATCCTCCCATAAGGCCTTCCCTCCTCCCCTCCTGGTCCCACCTTCCCTTTCCCTTCTTCACACATGTCCCTCCCCAAGTCCACTGATAGGGGAGATCCTCCTCTCCTTCCTTCTGATCTTAGTCTATCAGATCTCATGAAGAGTGGCTGCATTGTCATCTTCTGTGGCCTGGTAAGGCTGCTCCCACCTTACGGAGAGGTGATCAAAGAGCCAGCCAATCAGATTATCTCACAGGCAGTCCCTCTTCCCAATATTATGTAACCCACTTGGACACTAAACTGCCATGGGCTACATCTGTGCAGGGGTTCTAGGTTATCTCCATGCCTCGTACTTGGTTGGAGTATGAGTCTCTGGGAAGACCCCTGTGTTCAAATTTTTTGGTCCTGTTGCTCTCCTTGTAGAGTTCCTGTCCTCTCCAGATCTTACTATTTCCCACTTCTTACATAAGATTCCATGCATTCTGCCCAACAGATGGCCATGAGTCTCAGCGTCTGCTTTGATAGTCTGCAGGGCAGAGCCTTTTAGAGGCCCTCTGTGGTAGGTTCCTAGGTTGTTTCCTGTTTTCTTCTTCTTCTGATGTACATCCTCTTTGCCTTTTGGGATGGGGATTGAGGATTTTAGTGAGTGTCCTCTCTTTTGATTAGTTTCTTTAGCTGTATAGATTTTAGTAGGTTTATCCTATGTTATATGTCTATATGAGTGAGTATATACCATGTGTGTCTTTCTGCTTCTGGGGCATCTCACTCAGGATGATTCTTTCCAGGTCCCACCATTTACCTGCAAATTTCATGATTTCCTTATTTTTCATTGCTGAGTAATACTCCGTTGTGTAGATGTAGGACAATTTCTACATCCACTCTTCAGTTGAGGGGCATCTGGGCTGTTTCCAACTTTTGGCTATTTCAAATAAAGCTGCTTCAAACATGGTTGAGCAAATGTCCTTATTGTGTTCTTGAGCCTCTTTTGGATATATGCCTAGGAGTGGTATGGCTGGATCTTGAGGAAGCGTTATTCCTAGTTGTCTGAGAAACCTCCAGATTGATTTCCAGAGTGGTTATACAAGTTTACATTCCCACCAGCAGTGGAGGAAGGTTCCCCTTTCTCCACAACCTCTCCAGCATGTGTTGTTTCTTGAGTTTTTCATCTTGGCCATTCTGATGGATATAAGGTAAAATCTCAGGGTCTTTTTGATTTGCATTTCCCTAATGCCTGAAGACATTGAGCATTTCTTTAAGTGTTTCTCTGCCATTCAACATTCCTCTAGAGAGAGTTCTTTGTTTAGCTCTCTTCCTCATTTTGTAATTGGATTACTTGGTTTGCTGCTTTTCAGCTTCTTTAGTTCTTTATATAAACTGGATGTTAGCCCTCTGTCAGATAAAGAGTTGGTGAAGATTCTTTCCCAATCTGTAGGCAGTCATTTCGTTTTGATGACGATGTCCTTTGCTTTAAAGAAGTTTTTCAGTTTCATGAGGACCCATTTATTGATTGTTGCTCTTTGAGCCTGTGCTGTTGGTGTTCTGTTCAGGATGTTGTCTCCTGTACCAATGAGTTCTAGGCTCTTCCCAACTTTTTCTTCTAACCGATTTAATGTGTCTGGTTTTATGTTAAGGTCTTTGATTCACTTGGATTTAATTTTGTGCAGGGTGATAAGTATGGCTCTATTTACATTTTCCTACATGTAGACATCCAGTTAGACCAGCACCATTTGTTGAAGATGCTATCTTTTTTCCATTGTATGGTTTTGGCGTCTTTGTCAAAGATCAGGTGTCCACACATTTGTGGGTTTATTTCTGGGTCTTCTGTTAAGTTCCATTGATCCACCATTCTGTTTCTATGCCAGTACCATGCAATTTTTATTACTGTTGCTGTATAGTACAGCTTAAGGTCAGGGATGGAGATACCTCCAGGAGATCTTTTATTGTAGAAGATTGTTTTAGCAATTCTGGGTTTCTTTTTTTTTTTTTTTTTTTCAATGCACTTTATTCAGGAACCTTGAACAATCCTCGGACCCTGGGGAAAGCCAGCCCACAGCTTACATAGCCTCTGGGTAGCCAACCCAGGCGTGCCACGTGGGCAATGCAGATAGGTCCACATACATGGAAGCAAGCCAGATCTTCAGCCTTAGCCAAATGTGGAATTGTTCGTGACAGAGAGCACTCACCATCAGGAAGGTGGAAGGCGGAAACCAGCTCCATCTTTAAGGCATAGCATTCCGCAGCTCTCTACAGTTCCCCTTTTTTGTTTTAGACGCATCAGGCAAGAGTAGAGCTCTGATCTCTGATATTAGAAATAAATTGGGACTTTGTACCGATGTTCATTTAGGTGTCATCCACCCAAAGAGCATCAGACCCGTCTGATACCTTTTTCTCAGAGGTGGGACCTGGGGGCATCAACCCGCATGCAACCTGGGTTTCTTGTTAGTCCATATGAAGTTGAGAATTTTTCTTTCCAGTTCTGTAAAGAATTGTTTTGGTAATTTCATGGGAATTGCATTGAGTCTGTAGATTGCTTTTGGTAAAATGGCCATTTTTACTATGTTAATCCTGCCAAGCCATGATCATGGGAGATCTTTCCATTTTCTGATATCTTCTTGTAATTCTTTCTTCAGAGACTTGATTTTTTTTTTTTTCATTCAAGTCTTTGACTTGCTTGGTTAGGGTCACACCAAGGTACTTTATGGCATTTGTGGCTATTATGAAGGGTGTTGTTTCCCTCATTTCTTTATCAGCCCTTTTGTCTTTTGTATACATGAGGACTACTTTTTTTTTTTTGAGTTAATTTTGTATCTAGGCACTTTGCTGAAGGTCTTTATCAGCTGTAGGAGTTCCCCTGGTAGAGTTTTTGGGGTCACTCATGTCTACTATCATATCATCTGCAAATAGTGATCCTTTGACTTCTTCCTTTGCAAATTGTATCCCCTTGATCTTCTTCAACTGTCTTATTGCTCTAGCAAGGACTTCCAGAACTATGTTGAAGAGACATGGAGAGAGTGGGCAGCCTTGTCTTGTCCCTGATTTCAGTGGGATGGTTTTAAGTTTCTCTCTGTTCAGTTTGATGTTGGCTATAGGCTTGTTGTATATTGCCTTTACTATGTTCAGATATGTGCCTTGTATCCCTGATCTCTCCAATGCTTTAAACATGAATGGATGTTGGATTTTTTCAAATGCTTTTTCAGCAACTAGGGAGATTATTATGTGGTTTTTTTTTCTTTCAGTTTCTTAATATGGTGGATCACATTAATGTTTTTCTCTATATTGAACCACCTCTGCATGAATGGGATGAACCTACTTGGTCATATTGGATGATATCTTTGTTGTGCTCTTGTATTCCGTTTGCAAGTAGTTTGTTGAGTATTTCTGCATCAATGTTCATAAGGGAGATTGGCTGGCCTGAAATTCTCTTTCTTTGTTGAGTCTTTGTGAGGTTTAGGTACCAAGGTGACTGTGGCTTCATAGAATGAGTTTGGTAATGTTCCTTCTGTTTCTATTTTGTGGAATAGTGTGAAGAGAACTTTTGTTATCTCTCCTTTGAAGGTCTGCTAGAATTCTATGCTGAAACCATCTGGTCCTGGGCTTTTATTTGGATGGGAGACTTCTGATGACAGCTTCTATTTCCTTGGGGGATATAGGACTATTTAATTGATTTACGTGGTCCTGCTTCAGCTTTGGTAAGTCAAATCGATCAATAAAATTCTCCATTTAATTTAGATTTTCAAATTTTGTGGCATATAGACTTTTGAAGTAAATCCTAATGATTGTTTGGATTTCCTCAGTGTCTGTAGTTATGTCCCCCTTTTCATTTCTGATTTTGTTGATTTGGATGGTATCATTTTTTAGCCTTTATTTAGCTTGGCTAAGGGTTTGTCGATCTTGTTGATTTTATCAAAGAATGAGCTCTTGGTTTCTTTGATTCTTTGAATTGTTTTATTTGTTTCTAATTGATTGATTTTAGCCCCGAGTTTTATTATTGCTAGCCATCTACTCCTTTTTGGACTGTCTGCTTCTCCTTTTTCTAGGGTTTGAAGTTGCATGACTGAGCTGTCTCAAATTTCTTCTTGAAGGCACTTAGTGCTATGAATTTTCCTCTTAGCACTACTTTCCTTGTGTCCCACAATTTTGGGTATGTTGTGTCTTCATTTTCATTGAGTTCTAAGAAGAGTTTAATTTCTTTGTTTCTTTCTTCCCTGACTCAGCTGTCATTTAGTAGGAACTTGCTCAGTTTCCGTGTGCGTGTAGGCTTTTTGCTATTTCTGTTGTTGTTGAGGTCCAGCTTTATTCCATGGTGATCAGACAGGATACAAGGGATTATTTCTTGTATCTGTTGAGGCTTGCTTTGTGACCAACTATATGGTCTATTTTGGTGAAGTTTCTATGAGGTGCTGAGAAGAAGGTAAATTCTTTTTTGTTTGGGTGTAAGGTTCTGTAAATGTCTGTTAGGTCCATTTGATTCATGACCTCTGTTAGAGACATTGTTTCTTTGTTTAATTTCTGTTTTGTTGACCTGTCCTTTGTTGAGAGTGGGGTGTTGAAGTCTCCCACTGTTAATATGTGGGGATATATGTGTGGTTTAAGTTTTATCAATGTTTCGTTTATAAATGTGGGTACCCTTGTATTTGGGGCATAGATGTTCAGGATTGTGATGTCTTGCTGGTGGAATTTTCCCTTGATGAGTATGAAGTGTCCTTCCCCATCTCTTTTGATTAATTTTGGTTGAAAGTCCATTTTATCAGATATTAAAATGGCTCCTTGCTTCTTGGGTCCACTTGCTTGGAAAGCCTTCTTCCAACACTCTACCATCAGGTAATGTCCATCTTTGTGCCTTAGGTATGCTTCTTGTATGAACAGATTGCTGTTTTGTTTTTTGTTTTTTATATGCATCCATTCTGTTAGTCTGTGTCTATTTATTGGAGAATTGAGTCCATTGATGTTGAGAGAGATTAATGACCAGTGGTTGTTAGATCCTTTGATTTTGATGTTGGCTCTGATCATAAGGTTGTGTGCTTGGTTGCTTTTTGTTTTACTGTAGTAAGGTTAATTATTTCCTGTGTTTTCTTGAAAGTAGCTAGTTTTCTTGGGTTGTATTTTCCCTTGTATTGTTTTCTGTAATGATGGATTTGTGTGTAGGTATTGTTGAAAAATGTTTTTTTCATTGAATATCTTATTTTCTCCATCTATGAGGATGGAGAGTTTTGCTGGGTATAGTAGCCTGGGCTAACATCTGTATTCTCTAGAAAACTATAAGATATTTTTATTGTAGAGTGGCATATATGGAGGGGCTTGATATGAGAGAATTAGGATCGGAAAAAAAGAATATTGAATCTAATAGAGAAACTTAACAAATAATCTCTGGGCTCCATCTTGTCCTTTTTCCATTCCTTTGTGTATAAATGTATAATACAAATTTGAAGTCCTAAGAACCAGAGACTTAAGTAAATATTACAATTGGAAAATAGCTCTTTTGGAAAAATAAGAAAATCAATAATGTAACATTCATACTGTGTGTGTATATTCACTTTTCTTTATGCAAGTATACTTTTGGTTGTGAGCCTATCCTTTAACAGCTGAGCCATCTCTCCAGCCCTAGTTATGCAAGTATATGTTATAAACTTATGTATGACTTTTATATTGTCAAGTTTTATGACACATAACATCAAAAATATGAGTATTTTTTCTAAACTGTTTCTGGAAGAGTAAGAAATCATTGTTGGAAATGAAAGCAAATATATTTATAAAGTCTTAGAAAAGATGTGCACTACAAAATGGTAGAATCAGTGAAATTCGTTTTCAGATATTTTATTGTCTCTCAGTACTCTATTGTCTCAAAATAGTATATCCAAGTATTCATTAGAAATATCTTTGGTGATTTTTGCATTGAATGAAAACAGAGAACTATTTAGCATTTCACTTTATTTAGAAGAAAATTTGCAGATATATTAGGAAAATATCATTATATAAAATATATCATTACAGATACATTTTGGGATGGTATTTATAGAATTTAGTCTAGTAAATATTTCTTCATCATTTAAAAATAAATAAAAGTCTTAGTAAGTTTTCTAAATCCCTGATTGCTATACAGGAGAAGTCTTGCAGAGTATTTTGCTGCTACAAGTTTAATTGAGGTAAAGAGAGAAACATATTATAGGAAAACTCAATAGATTACAGCATTGACTTGTCTTGGTAATGAGGAATGATTTCATTAATCTCCCCCATTAGAGCAAGCCAAAAGTTCAATCATATATCGTACACCAGTTGTTTGGGGATTTTGTAGAAAATATTATTTCCCAGCCTCACTTTATTTACGAGTTTAATTTTCAAAGTCAGCAGGAAGGACAAATAAAAGATGTGGTGGCTGTATTTATTTTGTTAGGGTTAATGCTTGATTATTCCTATTTCCTATTGACCCAAGATTTCAGAGTTCTTAGATATAAATTCTTCTATAATTCAAATCTAAAGCAAAACTGACTTGTAACCTCTAAAACAAGTTGTGCAGTACCAAGGAGTCCACTGATGAAGCTAGTGTGCGAGGGTAAAGGTTCTTTGATAATTTACTGATATGGATCAGAGATCACACTATGACATACAACATGTAATTCTGGGTAATTTTTTTATACTTGAAAGTGAATATTTTTTTTTAATACTTGAAAGGAAAAATGAATTGGGGGTTGATTTTAACAGGCATAGTGTCCCTTATTGGCCTTCACGTTCAAGTATTGGTTCCCAGATTGAAACTAGCTAAGAAAACTTAGAAGATAAAAAATGATTCTAATGCACTTGAATCCAGGAAACATGCCCACAAAGAAAATTGTGCCTCTTTGTTCCATCATGCTCTGGTCTCTCTGTGGTTACTCTTAAAATGAGGTGCTTTGATCCACTCACAGCTCTGCTGTAATGTGCTGTTTTTTTGTTTTGTTTTGTTTTGTTTTTGTCAAAGGCCTGCCAAAGCAATACAGGTCTGACTACTTCCATTTTAGTTAAATTCTTATGCATTTTGTAATAGGGATGGAAAACTGATTTGCATTTCAATTGGTTCCCAGAGGCGGGGCTCTTTATTTAAGAATGTAATGTAATGTTCTATTTGATTATGTTGTTAAAATATAATTTTTAATTTAGGACATGATAGGAAGCTGCTTAGGGATCAGGTTAGCCCAAGACTAGACCTTATCTGAAATTATTCAGAAGCAAATTTGGTATAAATTCAAATAACCATAACTCAGACAGAAATATGGGAAGGAAAATAAAGTTTCAAAAAAAAGTGAAGGCAAAATTCAGAATTGAAATAAATGGTCTCCATGGTAACAAGAATCTTATAAATTTTCTCCATAGCTTAATTCTTGGTGAGAGGTATTATTAACATTAACATATTTGTTTATCATAATGACTATATATATATTTATAAGAGGAAATGTCATATACCAGGTCCCACTGTCAAAAAAGCTGGAGTCTTAGTTGCATTGTATAAAACTATGGAAACTTGTAGTTGTGTAGCCTCATGAACCAGACATCTCAAAATAAAAGAGAAGTCAGTTGAATTCTAAAGCCCTCAGGTGCTCAAGGAAGCTGAAGCTGCAGGGTTATATTCAAGGGCTGAAAACTCGTAGTCAAAACTGGAAAACATCAGCAGGAAGCATATTTCTCAATAGTACAGGACATCCGTGCAGTAGCAAACCATTTCTTCCTCAATATTTCATGTTCAACTTCAATGTTCAGCCTACTATATTCTGAAACACACATTGGATGATTCTTGTCAGTCAGTTCAATGACCCACAGCACAGCCCTCTGAAAGAGCATGACAGACATGCCCAGCAATATTTCTTACTAGCTTCACATCATTCTTAAGTCCAGCCAATTTACAACTACAAATTAACCTTCACCTGTATATTGGTTAAAAAAACACACAAAAAAAATTAATTGTCAGGCTGATAGGCCATTTATAATTAGAAAAGGGTCAAAAACATGAGAATCTGTATATTCATCCAAACATATGAATCACATAGCATCTAATCCCAGAAGAAAAAAAAATAGATCAGGAGATATCAAGTGACTTGCTCTCTATTGAGATTTTATTTCTACCGTGGAAGATTGATAATATACATAAAGACAAATTCAAGTGCTTCAAACATATTTAATGTGTTCCTTAGTTTCTAATTTCTACACATAACTTAGGAAAGTTCATTACCAAAGTAGATATTTGCGTAAAACTATCATAGTAATGTAGTCCTATCTGTGTTTTAAGCTTTATAATAATACTGCAAAATTACAGAGAATAAAATTAAGTCTTCCTATTGTCTCTTCTTCCTTCTCTGTTACTTAATTTTTTTTTTCTAAGTAAATATGTTGGCTTTGGGTTCACTAACATAAGTTTTCTATTTTTCTCTTGCTCAGCTCTTCTTTACTGATTCATCAGTTATGATGAATAATTTGCATTCTTCCCAGTAGTCTAAACAACTGCCATATATTTTTCAAACCATGCTGTACATTATTCATTTCTGATCATTCTTGATTTTTCTGGGTTAATATTTCTGTAGTTGCTCTAAGGTACATAGGAAATACAAGGTTATTACGACTGCAAGGCTGTAATTAGTTCAGCACAGCTGGTTAATAGCAAGAAGCCCCAGACCATTGTATTTAATTCACTAAATTCCACAGAGTCCAAGATTTGACCTTGTAGGTTCAGAAACACAAACTTGCAGTATCTTGCAGTTAATTGAAATCAAACACCCTCTCCCATGCCATCTGCGTGCATAGCATTTGAGTTTTTCCACCCCCCAAAACAGTTGCAGTTTCATTTACGGTGTGAAATTCACTTGTTAAATAGACTGAATAATTGTTTGAGTCTGTGCATGTATTCTCACTATAAGACATGACATATGAAGGCAAATGATTGGAATGCACCTGGTGAGCATGTAATCAAAGTAAAGCAAGTCATACTATTTGAATATCTAATCTTAACAGCTTCCCACAGACATCCACATCCTTTACAGTAAGAGGCATTTGTGTCAAGTACAATAAGTACCCAAGAGCCTGGCTATCCAAGGCTGCATTTAATGCATGGATTGGACTGTCATGTTGCTCACTATAGCATTCTGTCTTTGTTTCGCTTAATAACAGTTTTAGTTTGTGATGAAGTCAACATTTTGTTAGAGAGCTTAAGACAGGTTGTTGGACAAATCATCTGCATTACAGTGACTTCAGTGGTGTGCTAAAATTTAGGTCTCTGGAGGCTATTCTAAACTTTGACAGACTGTTTGATTTGGGGCTATAAAAACTGAATTTAAGAGAACCACATATAATAGTCTTTCCTCCAAAAACTGGAAAGCACAGGATTTTAAATATACATATATATTTTTATATATTTTATATATATCATTTTAAATATATATATCATTTTAAATATATATTTTAAAATTTTAAATATATATCATTTTAAATATATATATATTTTTTCAGTTACCCTAAACCAAGAGATGGGAAACATATGAATGCAATTATAACTCTTCTCATATCGACCAACTAAAAAGAATGTTACATGTGTCTGTTTAATACCTGCTGCACTGAAATTATCAAACCTTTCAGTATCTGAATACTAATTACAAGTTTCATTTTGTTTGTACTTAACGTGTTTGAGAAGAAATGAACTACAGTTAATTCAGTCTGTTTCGACAAAGAAAAAATAATACAGTGAATGTTAAAAACTCAACAGTAGCTGATTTCATTCCCAAAATTTAACATTTCATTACAGCATAAATTCAAGATGAGAAAATATCAATGATCAAAACAAGAAATAAATGATTTGTAAATATTTGTATATATAAATAGAATAAATGACTAAAAATGGGTCAGTTATTACATTTGGGAGTATCTGTTGATAGTGAAAAATATTATGATTTAAAAAAACTACATATACTGAAAGAATAACTTAAATTGAATTGAAACTTTATGGTCATTATAATGCAATTTCACTTTTGATTAAACATCTAATGCTAAAAATAGGCTAGTTATGAAGAATATATATTTGTTAAAATTTGCCAATTATAATTTGTACACACAATTTTATATCATAATAAGTATATGGTAAATCATATTATAATTTCTGCTTAGGGTCATTCATGACATTTTTTAGAATTCTCTTCTAATATATGATTAAATCATACAATTTTTATATATGGAAATATGGTGACAAAAATACCTTGTTTTTCTTTAGATAAAGAACTTGACTCAAGACAATACCAGTGACTTCTGCTTTACAAGAAAAAATATTTTATCTATGAATATAATATGAAATATATGTTTCATTTCATGAAATTAAATATTCTTTACCAAGATAACAATAGTAATTACTTATGCTGATTTTCATTTAATTGATTCTTTCATATGTAATTATGATAACTGAAATATTGTTAGTTCACATTGTTCTTTTATTTATATTCTGATCATACCCTACCCTCATCTGACTTCAATCTCAGGGAGAAGATTTTGTTAAGTCTATTTCCCACAGAATATTCAAACTTTAGAAATAATGTGAGTATAAGAATAAGATTAACATGCCATCTATGGTATGCACTTGTCCTGTTCCTTCTCTTCAACTGCTTCTAGTATCTACTCTATTTACACTTCTGAATGAGAATTAAGCGTCCTTCACTCACTACTGTCTTCCTTGTTACTTAGATTCTTTAGGCCTGTGGATTTTAGTATGGCTATCCTGTATTATATGGCTAATATCTGCTTATAAGTGAATATATATCTTGCATATTTTTCTGGTTTGGGGTTACCACACTCAGGATGACCTCTTTTAGTTCCATCCACTTGCTTGCAAATTTCATGATTTCCTCTGCTATTTTTTCTTTTACATGGATGACGAATACTCTATTGTGTAAATGTACCACAATTTCTGTATCCATTCTTCAGTTGACAGACATCTGTGTTGTTTCCAGGTTCTGCCTATTATGAATAAAATCACAACAAAGATAACTGAGCAAATATCCTTATTGTATAGTGGAACATCTTTCAACATTTTTTCCTGAGTATATGCTCAGGAGTGGAATAGCTGGGTTTTGAGGTAGTGCTATTCTCAGTTTTCTGAGAAAACATCAGATTGATTTCCAAAGTGGTTGTACAAGTTTACACTCCTACCCCTTTCTCCACATCCTCCCCAGCATGTGTTGTCACTTGAGTTTTTGATCTTAGCCATTCCAGTGGGTGTAAGATGGAATCACAGAGTAGTTTTGATTTGCATTTCCCTGATGACTAAGGACACTGAACATTTCTTTAAGTGCTTCTTTGCCATTCAATATTTCTCTGTTGAGAATTCTGTTTATTTCCACATGCCATTTTTAATTGGATTATTTTGTTTGTTGGTATTTAATTTCAGCAGAAGATCTAAGCGTATGCTAAGTCCCACAGTCAGTCTTTGAACAGAGCTCAGGGAGTCTTATGGA